>NW_027514045.1:0-103380 GCF_048772815.1 Callospermophilus lateralis
AGTTTTTATATTGAGGTTTCCCTCTGTTCTCTCATATATAGATAGATGAATTTGGAACTCTAAATCAAACATGGTTTGTAGTAGCTCTTTGAAACTTGACAAAATAAAGGAGTTCTCAGATTTGTCTCTATGGTTTGTTTCCTCTTCAAGTAGCCCTAGGCACAGACTGTGGAAAAGCACTTTCATTGAGAGGGGTTGCCAAGCTTCTAAGAAATAACGAGTTTCCGAAATACCAGCAAAATATTTTTTCACCCAATCTTGATGATACTTGGAGGTAACGATCAGTACACAAATCCCACTTGGCTCACCAAATTTTGTTCTTCTAGGTTGAAGCGTTCGTCTACAGTAGCAGTTTTTATATTTAGGTTTCCCACTGTTCTCTCCTATATAGAAAGATGATGAATTTGGAACTCTAAATCAAACATGGTTTGTAGTAGCTATTTGAAACTTGACAAATCAAAGGAGTTGTCAGTTTTGTCGCTATGGTTTGTTTCCTCTTCAAGTAGCCCTAGGCACAGACTGTAGAAAAGCACTTTCATTGAGAGGGGTTCCCAAGCTTCTAAGAAATCACGAGTTTCCGAAATACCAGCAAATGTTTTTTCACCCAATCTTGATGATACTTGGTGGTAATGATCAGTACACAAATCCCACTTGGCTCAGCAAATTTTGTTCTTCTAGGTTGAAGCGATCGTCTACAGTAGCAGTTTTTATATTTAGGTTTCACTCTGTTCTCTCATATATAGATAGATGAATTTGGAACTCTAAATCCAACTTGGTTTGTAGTAGCTCTTTGAAACTTGAAAAAATAAAGGAGTTCTCAGATTTGTCTCTATGGTTTGTTTCCTCTTCAAGTAGCCCTAGGCACAGACTGTGGAAAAGCACTTTCATTGAGAGGGGTTGCCAAGCTTCTAAGAAATAACGAGTTTCCGAAATACCAGCAAATATTTTTTCACCCAATCTTGATGATACTTGGAGGTAACGATCAGTACACAAATCCCACTTGGCTCACCAAATTTTGTTCTTCTAGGTTGAAGCGTTCGTCTACAGTAGCAGTTTTTATATTTAGGTTTCCCACTGTTCTCTCCTATATAGAAAGATGATGAATTTGGAACTCTAAATCAAACATGGTTTGTAGTAGCTATTTGAAATTGACAAATCAAAGGAGTTGTCAGTTTTGTCGCTATGGTTTGTTTCCTCTTCAAGTAGCCCTAGGCACAGACTGTAGAAAAGCACTTTCATTGAGAGGGATTCCCAAGCTTCTAAGAAATCACGAGTTTCCGAAATACCAGCAAATGTTTTTTCACCCAATCTTGATGATACTTGGTGGTAATGATCAGTACACAAATCCCACTTGGCTCAGCAAATTTTGTTTTTCTAGGTTTAAGCGATCGTCTACAGTAGCAGTTTTTATATTTAGGTTTCACTCTGTTCTCTCATATATAGATAGATGAATTTGGAACTCTAAATCCAACTTGGTTTGTAGTAGCTCTTTGAAACTTGACAAAATAAAGCAGTTCTCAGTTTTTTCTCTTTGGTTTGTTTCCTCTTAAAGTAGCCCTAGGCACAGACTGTGGAAAGCACTTTCATTGAGATGGGTTGCCAAGCTTCTAAGAAATAACGAGTTTCCGAAATACCAGCAAATATTTTTTCACACAATCTTGTTGATACTTGGTGGTAATGATCAGTACACAAATCCCACTTGGCTCACCAAATTTGTTCTTCAAGGTTGAAGCGTTCGTCTACAGTACAGTTTTTATATTTAGGTTTCTCTCTGTTCTCTCCTATATAGATAGATGAATTTGGAACTCCAAATCCAACATGGTTTGTAGTAGCTCTTTGAAACTTGACAAAATAAAGGAGTTCTCAGATTTGTCTCTTTGGTTTGTTTCCTTTTCAAGTATCCCTAGGCACAGACTGTGGAAAAGCACTTTCATTGAGAGGGGTTGCCAAGCTTCTAAGAAATAACAAGTTTCCGAAATACCAGCAAATATTTTTTCACCCAATCTGGATGATACTTGGTGGTAATGATCAGTACACAAATCCCACTTGGCTTACCAAATTTTGTTCTTCTAGGTTGAAGCTCCGTGTACAGTAGCAGTTTTTTATATTTAGGTTTCCCTCTGTTCTCTCATATATAGATAGATGAATTTGGAACTCTAAATCCAACATGGTTTGTAGTAGCTCTTTGAAACTTGACAAAATAAAGGAGTTCTCAGATTTGTCTCTATGGTTTGTTTCCTCTTCAAGTAGCCCTAGGCACAGACTGTGGAAAAGCAATTTCATTGAGAGGGGTTGCCAAGCTTCTAAGAAATAACGAGTTTCCGAAATACCAGCAAATATTTTTTCACCCAATCTTGATGATAATTCGTGGTAATGATCAGTACACAAATCCCACTTGGCTCACCAAATTTTGTTCTTCTAGGTTGAAGCATTCGTCTACAGTAGCAGTTTTTATATTTAGGTTTCCCTCTGTTCTCTCCTATATAGATAGATGAATTTTGGAACTCTAAATCCAACATGCTTTGTAGTATCTCCTTGAAACTTGACAAAATAAAAAAGTTCTCAGTTTTGTCTCTATGGTTTGTTTCCTCTTCAAGTAGCCCTAGGCACAGACTGTGGAAAAGCACTTTCATTGAGAGGGGTTGCCAAGCTTCTAAGAAATAACGAGTTTCCGAAATACCAGCAAATATTTTTTCACCCAATCTTGATGGTACGTGTTGCTAATGATCAGTACACAAATCCCACTTGGCTCACCAAATTTTGTTCTTCTAGGTTGAAGCGTTCGTGTACAGTAGCAGTTTTTATATTTAGGTTTCACACTGTTTTCTCATATATAGATAGATGAATTTGGAACTCTAAATCCAACATGGTTTGTAGTAGCTCTTTGAAACTTGACAAAATACAGGAGTTCTCAGTTTTGTCTCTATGGTTTGTTTCCTCTTCAAGTAGCCCTAGGCACAGACTGTGGAAAGCACTTTCATTGAGATGGGTTGCCAAGCTTCTAAGAAATAACGAGTTTCCGAAATACCAGCAAATATTCTTTCACACAAACTTGTTGATACTTGGTGTTAATGATCAGTACACAAATCCCACTTGGCTCACCAATTTTGTTCTTCTAGGTTGAAGCGTTCGTCTACAGTAGCAGTTTTTATATTTAGGTTTCTCTCTGTTCTCTCCTATATAGATAGATGAATTTGGAACTCTAAATCCAACATGGTTTGTAGTAGCTCTTTGAAACTTGAAAAAATAAAGGAGTTCTCAGATTGGTGTCTATGGTTTGTTTCCTCTTCAAGTAGCCCTAGGCGCAGACTGTGGAAAAGCACTTTCATTTAGAGGGGTTCCCAAGCTTCTAAGAAATCACGAGTTTCCGAAATACCAGCAAATATTTTTTCACCCAATCTTGATGATACTTGTTGCTAATGATCAGTACACAAATCCCACTTGGCTCACCAAATTTTGTTCTTCTAGGTTGAAGCGTTCATCTACAGTAGCAGTTTTTATATTTAGGTTTCACTCTGTTCTCTCATATATTGATAGATGAATTTGGAACTCTAAATCCAACATGGTTTGTAGTAGCTCTTTGAAACTTGACAAAATAAAGGAGTTCTCAGTTTTGTCTCTATGGTTTGTTTCCTCTTCAAGTAGCCCTAGGCACAAACTGTGGAAAGCACTTTTATTGAGATGGGTTGCCAAGCTTCTAAGAAATAACGAGTTTCCGAAACACCAGCAAATATTTTTTCACACAATCTTGTTGATACTTGTTGGTAATGTTCAGTACACAAATCCCACTTGGCTCACCAAATTTTGTTCTTCTAGGTTGAAGCGTTCGTCTACAGTAGCAGTTTTTATATTTAGGTTTCCCACTGTTCTCTCCTATATAGAAAGATGATGAATTTGGAACTCTAAATCAAACATGGTTTGTAGTAGCTATTTGAAATTGACAAATCAAAGGAGTTGTCAGTTTTGTCGCTATGGTTTGTTTCCTCTTCAAGTAGCCCTAGGCACAGACTGTAGAAAAGCACTTTCATTGAGAGGGGTTCCCAAGCTTCTAAGAAATCACGAGTTTCCGAAATACCAGCAAATGTTTTTTCACCCAATCTTGATGATACTTGGTGGTAATGATCAGTACACAAATCCCACTTGGCTCAGCAAATTTTGTTCTTCTAGGTTGAAGCGATCGTCTACAGTAGCAGTTTTTATATTTAGGTTTCACTCTGTTCTCTCATATATAGATAGATGAATTTGGAACTCTAAATCCAACTTGGTTTGTAGTAGCTCTTTGAAACTTGACAAAATAAAGCAGTTCTCAGTTTTTTCTCTTTGGTTTGTTTCCTCTTAAAGTAGCCCTAGGCACAGACTGTGGAAAGCACTTTCATTGAGATGGGTTGCCAAGCTTCTAAGAAATCACGAGTTTCCGAAATACCAGCAAATATTTTTTCACACAATCTTGTTGATACTTGGTGGTAATGATCAGTACACAAATCCCACTTGGCTCACCAAATTTTGTTCTTCAAGGTTGAAGCGTTCGTCTACAGTACAGTTTTTATATTTAGGTTTCTCTCTGTTCTCTCCTATATAGATAGATGAATTTGGAACTCCAAATCCAACATGGTTTGTAGTAGCTCTTTGAAACTTGACAAAATAAAGGAGTTCTCAGATTTGTCTCTTTGGTTTGTTTCCTTTTCAAGTATCCCTAGGCACAGACTGTGGAAAAGCACTTTCATTGAGAGGGGTTGCCAAGCTTCTAAGAAATAACAAGTTTCCGAAATACCAGCAAATATTTTTTCACCCAATCTGGATGATAGTTGGTGGTAATGATCAGTACACAAATCCCACTTGGCTTACCAAATTTTGTTCTTCTAGGTTGAAGCTCCGTGTACAGTAGCAGTTTTTATATTTAGGTTTCCCTCTGTTCTCTCATATATAGATAGATGAATTTGGAACTCTAAATCCAACATGGTTTGTAGTAGCTCTTTGAAACTTGACAAAATAAAGGAGTTCTCAGATTTGTCTCTATGGTTTGTTTCCTCTTCAAGTAGCCCTAGGCACAGACTGTGGAAAAGCAATTTCATTGAGAGGGGTTGCCAAGCTTCTAAGAAATAACGAGTTTCCGAAATACCAGCAAATATTTTTTCACCCAATCTTGATGATAATTCGTGGTAATGATCAGTACACAAATCCCACTTGGCTCACCAAATTTTGTTCTTCTAGGTTGAAGCGTTCGTGTACAGTAGCAGTTTTTATATTTAGGTTTCACACTGTTTTCTCATATATAGAGAGATGAATTTGGAACTCTAAATCCAACATGGTTTGTAGTAGCTCTTTGAAACTTGACAAAATACAGGAGTTCTCAGTTTTGTCTCTATGGTTTGTTTCCTCTTCAAGTAGCCCTAGGCACAGACTGTGGAAAGCACTTTCATTGAGATGGGTTGCCAAGCTTCTAAGAAATAACGAGTTTCCGAAATACCAGCAAATATTCTTTCACACAATCTTGTTGATACTTGGTGTTAATGATCAGTACACAAATCCCACTTGGCTCACCAATTTTGTTCTTCTAGGTTGAAGCGTTCGTCTACAGTAGCAGTTTTTATATTTAGGTTTCTCTCTGTTCTCTCCTATATAGATAGATGAATTTGGAACTCTAAATCCAACATGGTTTGTAGTAGCTCTTTGAAACTTGACAAAATAAAGGAGTTCTCAGATTTGTCTCTATGGTTTGTTTCCTCTTCAAGCAGCCCTAGGCGCAGACTGTGGAAAAGCACTTTAATTTAGAGGGGTTCCCAAGCTTCTAAGAAATCACGAGTTTCCGAAATACCAGCAAATATTTTTTCACCCAATCTTGATGATACTTGTTGCTAATGATCAGTACACAAATCCCACTTGGCTCACCAAATTTTGTTCTTCTAGGTTGAAGCGTTCATCTACAGTAGCAGTTTTTATATTTAGGTTTCACTCTGTTCTCTCATATATTGATAGATGAATTTGGAACTCTAAATCCAACATGGTTTGTAGTAGCTCTTTGAAACTTGACAAAATAAAGGAGTTCTCAGTTTTGTCTCTATGGTTTGTTTCCTCTTCAAGTAGCCCTAAGCACAAACTGTGGAAAGCACTTTTATTGAGATGGGTTGCCAAGCTTCTAAGAAATAACGAGTTTCCGAAACACCAGCAAATATTTTTTCACACAATCTTGTTGATACTTGGTGGTAATGTTCAGTACACAAATCCCACTTGGCTCACCAAATTTTGTTCTTCTAGGTTGAAGCGTTCGTCTACAGTAGCAGTTTTTATATTTAGGTTTCCCACTGTTCTCTCCTATATAGAAAGATGATGAATTTGGAACTCTAAATCAAACATGGTTTGTAGTAGCTATTTGAAATTGACAAATCAAAGGAGTTGTCAGTTTTGTCGCTATGGTTTGTTTCCTCTTCAAGTAGCCCTAGGCACAGACTGTAGAAAAGCACTTTCATTGAGAGGGGTTCCCAAGCTTCTAAGAAATCACGAGTTTCCGAAATACCAGCAAATGTTTTTTCACCCAATCTTGATGATACTTGGTGGTAATGATCAGTACACAAATCCCACTTTTCTCAGCAAATTTTGTTCTTCTAGGTTGAAGCGATCGTCTACAGTAGCAGTTTTTATATTTAGGTTTCACTCTGTTCTCTCATATATAGATAGATGAATTTGGAACTCTAAATCCAACTTGGTTTGTAGTAGCTCTTTGAAACTTGACAAAATAAAGCAGTTCTCAGTTTTTTCTCTTTGGTTTGTTTCCTCTTAAAGTAGCCCTAGGCACAGACTGTGGAAAGCACTTTCATTGAGATGGGTTGCCAAGCTTCTAAGAAATAACGAGTTTCCGAAATACCAGCAAATATTTTTTCACACAATCTTGTTGATACTTGGTGGTAATGATCAGTACACAAATCCCACTTGGCTCACCAAATTTTGTTCTTCAAGGTTGAAGCGTTCATCTACAGTACAGTTTTTATATTTAGGTTTCTCTCTGTTCTCTCCTATATAGATAGATGAATTTGGAACTCCAAATCCAACATGGTTTGTAGTAGCTCTTTGAAACTTGACAAAATAAAGGAGTTCTCAGATTTGTCTCTTTGGTTTGTTTCCTTTTCAAGTATCCCTAGGCACAACATGTGGAAAAGTACTTTCATTGAGAGGGGTTGCCAAGCTTCTAAGAAATAACAAGTTTCCGAAATACCAGCAAATATTTTTTCACCCAATCTGGATGATACTTGGTGGTAATGATCAGTACACAAATCCCACTTGGCTTACCAAATTTTGTTCTTCTAGGTTGAAGCTCCGTGTACAGTAGCAGTTTTTATATTTAGGTTTCCCTCTGTTCTCTCATATATAGATAGATGAATTTGGAACTCTAAATCCAACATGGTTTGTAGTAGCTCTTTGAAACTTGACAAAATAAAGGAGTTCTCAGATTTGTCTCTATGGTTTGTTTCCTCTTCAAGTAGCCCTAGGCACAGACTGTGGAAAAGCAATTTCATTGAGAGGGGTTGCCAAGCTTCTAAGAAATAACGAGTTTCCGAAATACCAGCAAATATTTTTTCACCCAATCTTGATGATAATTCGTGGTAATGATCAGTACACAAATCCCACTTGGCTCACCAAATTTTGTTCTTCTAGGTTGAAGCATTCGTCTACAGTAGCAGTTTTTATATTTAGGTTTCCCTCTGTTCTCTCCTATATAGATAGATGAATTTGGAACTCTAAATCCAACATGCTTTGTAGTATCTCCTTGAAACTTGACAAAATAAAAAAGTTCTCAGTTTTGTCTCTATGGTTTGTTTCCTCTTCAAGTAGCCCTAGGCACAGACTGTGGAAAAGCACTTTCATTGAGAGGGGTTGCCAAGCTTCTAAGAAATAACGAGTTTCCGAAATACCAGCAAATATTTTTTCACCCAATCTTGATGGTACGTGTTGCTAATGATCAGTACACAAATCCCACTTGGCTCACCAAATTTTGTTCTTCTAGGTTGAACCGTTCGTGTACAGTAGCAGTTTTTATATTTAGGTTTCACACTGTTTTCTCATATATAGATAGATGAATTTGGAACTCTAAATCCAACATGGTTTGTAGTAGCTCTTTGAAACTTGACAAAATACAGGAGTTCTCAGTTTTGTCTCTATGGTTTGTTTCCTCTTCAAGTAGCCCTAGGCACAGACTGTGGAAAGCACTTTCATTGAGATGGGTTGCCAAGCTTCTAAGAAATAACGAGTTTCCGAAATACCAGCAAATATTCTTTCACACAATCTTGTTGATACTTGGTGTTAATGATCAGTACACAAATCCCACTTGGCTCACCAATTTTGTTCTTCTAGGTTGAAGCGTTCGTCTACAGTAGCAGTTTTTATATTTAGGTTTCTCTCTGTTCTCTCCTATATAGATAGATGAATTTGGAACTCTAAATCCAACATGGTTTGTAGTAGCTCTTTGAAACTTGACAAAATAAAGGAGTTCTCAGATTTGTCTCTATGGTTTGTTTCCTCTTCAAGTAGCCCTAGGCGCAGACTGTGGAAAAGCACTTTCATTTAGAGGGGTTCCCAAGCTTCTAAGAAATCACGAGTTTCTGAAATACCAGCAAATATTTTTTCACCCAATCTTGATGATACTTGTTGCTAATGATCAGTACACAAATCCCACTTGGCTCACCAAATTTTGTTCTTCTAGGTTGAAGCGTTCATCTACAGTAGCAGTTTTTATATTTAGGTTTCACTCTGTTCTCTCATATATTGATGGATGAATTTGGAACTCTAAATCCAACATGGTTTGTAGTAGCTCTTTGAAACTTGACAAAATAAAGGAGTTCTCAGTTTTGTCTCTATGGTTTGTTTCCTCTTCAAGTAGCCCTAGGCACAAACTGTGGAAAGCACTTTTATTGAGATGGGTTGCCAAGCTTCTAAGAAATAACGAGTTTCCGAAACACCAGCAAATATTTTTTCACACAATCTTGTTGATACTTGGTGGTAATGTTCAGTACACAAATCCCACTTGGCTCACCAAATTTTGTTCTTCTTGGTTGAAGCGTTCGTCTACAGTAGCAGTTTTTATATTTAGGTTTCCCTCTGTTCTCTCCTATATAGATAGATGAATTTGGACCTCTAAATAAAACATGGTTTTTAGTAGCTCTTTGAAACTTGACAAAATAAAGGAGTTCTCAGTTTTGTCTCTATGGTATGTTTCCTCTTCATGTAGCCCTAGGCACAGACTGTGGAAAAGCACTTTCATTGAGAGGGGTTGCCAAGCTTCTAAGAAATAACCAGTTTCCGAAATACCAGCAAATATTTTTTCACCCAGTCTTGATGATACTTGGTGGTAATGATCAGTACACAAATCCCACTTGGCTTACCAAATTATGTTCTTCTAGGTTGAAGTGTTCGTCTACAGTAGCAGTTTATATATTTAGGTTTCCCTCTGTTCTCTCCTATATAGATAGATGAATTTGGAAATCTAAATCCAACAGGCTTTGTAGTAGCTCCTTGAAACTAGACAAAATAAAGGAGTTCTCAGTTTTGTCTCTATGGTATGTTTCCTCTTCATGTAGCCATAGGAACAGACTGTGGAAAAGCACTTTCATTAAGAGGGGTTGCCAAGCTTCTAAGAAATAACGAGTTTCCGAAATACCAGCAAATATTTTTTCACCCAATCTTGATGATACTTGTTGCTAATCATCAGTACACACATCCCACTTGGCTCACCAAATTTAGTTCTTCTAGGTTGAAGCGTTCGTGTACAGTAGCAGTTTTTATATTTAGGTTTCCCTCTGTTCTCTCCTATACAGATAGATGAATTTGGAACTCTAAATCCAACATGCTTTGTAGTATCTCCTTGAAACTTGACAAAATAAAAAAGTTCTCAGTTTTGTCTCTATGGTTTGTTTCCTCTTCAAGTAGCCCTAGGCACAGACTGTGGAAAAGCACTTTCATTGAGAGGGGTTGCCAAGCTTCTAAGAAATCACGAGTTTCTGAAATGACAGCAAATATTTTTTCACCTAATCTTGATGATACTTGGGGGTAATGATCAGTACACAAATCCCACTTGGCTCACCAAATTTAGTTCTTCTAGGTTGAAGCGTCCGTGTACAGTATCATTTTTTATATTTAGGTTTCCCTCTGTTCTCTCCTATACAGATAGATGAATTTGGAACTCTAAATCCAACATGGTTTGTAGTAGCTCTTTGAAACTTGACAAAATAAAGGAGTTCTCAGTTTTGTCTCTATGGTTTGTTTCCTCTTCAAGTAGCCCTAGGCACAGACTGTGGAAAGCACTTTCATTGAGAGGGGTTGCCAAGCTTCTACGAAATAACGAGTTTCCGAAATACCAGCAAATATTTTTTCACCCAAACTTGATATTACTTGGTGGTAATGATCAGTACAACACATCCCACTTGGCTCACCAAATTTTGTTCTTCTAGGTTGAAGCGTTCGTCTACAGTAGCAGTTTTTATATTTAGGTTTCCCTCTGTTCTCTCCCTAATAGATAGATGAATTTGGAACTCTAAATCCAACATGGTTTGTAGTAGCTCTTTGAAACTTGACAAAATAAAGGAGTCTCAGTTTTGTCTCTATGGTTTGTTTCCTCTTCAAGTAGCCCTAGGCACAGACTGTGGAAAGCACTTTCATTGAGAGGGGTTGCCAAGTCTACGAAATAACGAGTTTCCGAAATACCAGCAAATATTTTTTCACCCAATCTTGATGATACTTGGTGGTAATGATCAGTACACAAATCCTACTTGGCTCACCAAATTTTGTTCTTCTAGGTTGAAGCGTTCGTCTACAGTAGCCGTTTTTATATTTAGGTTTCCCTCTGTTCTCTCCAATATAGAAAGATGAATTTGGAACTCTAAATCCAACATGGTTTGTAGTAGCTCTTTGAAACTTGACAAAATAAAGGAGTTCTCAGTTTTGTCGCTATGGTTTTTTCCTCTTCAAGTAGCCCTAGGCACAGACTGTGGAAAAGCACTTTCATTGAGAGGGGTTGCCAAGCTTCTAAGAAATAACCAGTTTCCGAAATACCAGCAAATATTTTTTCACCCAATCTTGATGATACTTGGTGCTAATAATCAGTACACAAATCCCACTTGGCTCACCAAATTTAGTTCTTCTAGGTTGAAGCGTTCATGTACAGTAGCATTTTTTATATTTAGGTTTCCCTCTGTTCTCTCCTATACAGATAGATGAATTTGGAACTCTAAATCCAACATGGTTTGTAGTAGCTCTTTGAAACTTGACAAAATAAAGGAGTTCTCAGTTTTGTCTCTATGGTTTGTTTCCTCTTCAAGTAGCCCTAGGCACAGACTGTGGAAAGCACTTTCATTGAGAGGGGTTGCCAAGCTTCTACGAAATAACGAGTTTCCGAAAAACCAGCAAATATTTTTTCACCCAATCTTGATAATACTTGGTGGTAATAATCAGTACACAAATCCCACTTGGCTCACCAAATTTAGTTCTTCTAGGTTGAAGCGTTCGTGTACAGTAGCATTTTTTATATTTAGGTTTCCCTCTGTTCTCTCCTATACAGATAGATGAATTTGGAACTCTAAATCCAACATGGTTTGTAGTAGCTCTTTGAAACTTGACAAAATAAAGGAGTTCTCAGTTTTGTCTCTATGGTTTGTTTCCTCTTCAAGTAGCCCTAGGCACAGACTGTGGAAAGCACTTTCATTGAGAGGGGTTGCCAAGCTTCTAAGAAATAACGAGTTTCCGAAATACCAGCAAATATTTTTTCACCCAATCTTGATATTACTTGGTGGTAATGATCACTACACAAATCCCACTTGGCTCACCAAATTTTGTTCTTCTAGGTTGAAGCGTTCGTCTACAGTAGCCGTTTTTATATTTAGGTTTCCCTCTGTTCTCTCCAATATAGAAAGATGAATTTGGAACTCTAAATCCAACATGGTTTGTAGTAGCTCTTTGAAACTTGACAAAATAAAGGAGTTCTCAGTTTTGTCGCTATGGTTTTTTCCTCTTCAAGTAGCCCTAGGCACAGACTGTGGAAAAGCACTTTCATTGAGAGGGGTTGCCAAGCTTCTAAGAAATAACGAGTTTCCGAAATACCAGCAAATATTTTTTCACCCAATCTTGATGATACTTGTTGCTAATAATCAGTACACAAATCCCACTTGGCTCACCAAATTTAGTTCTTCTAGGTTGAAGCGTTCATGTACAGTAGCATTTTTTATATTTAGGTTTCCCTCTGTTCTCTCCTATACAGATAGATGAATTTGGAACTCTAAATCCAACATGGTTTGTAGTAGCTCTTTGAAACTTGACAAAATAAAGGAGTTCTCAGTTTTGTCTCTATGGTTTGTTTCCTCTTCAAGTAGCCCTAGGCACAGACTGTGGAAAGCACTTTCATTGAGAGGGGTTGCCAAGCTTCTACGAAATAACGAGTTTCCGAAAAACCAGCAAATATTTTTTCACCCAATCTTGATAATACTTGGTGGTAATAATCAGTACACAAATCCCACTTGGCTCACCAAATTTAGTTCTTCTAGGTTGAAGCGTTCGTGTACAGTAGCATTTTTTATATTTAGGTTTCCCTCTGTTCTCTCCTATACAGATAGATGAATTTGGAACTCTAAATCCAACATGGTTTGTAGTAGCTCTTTGAAACTTGACAAAATAAAGGAGTTCTCAGTTTTGTCTCTATGGTTTGTTTCCTCTTCAAGTAGCCCTAGGCACAGACTGTGGAAAGCACTTTCATTGAGAGGGGTTGCCAAGCTTCTAAGAAATAACGAGTTTCCGAAATACCAGCAAATATTTTTTCACCCAATCTTGATATTACTTGGTGGTAATGATCACTACACAAATCCCACTTGGCTCACCAAATTTTGTTCTTCTAGGTTGAAGCGTTCGTCTACAGTAGCAGTTTTTATATTTAGGTTTCCCTCTGTTCTCTCCCATATAGATAGATGAATTTGGAACTCTAAATCCAACATGGTTTGTAGTAGCTCTTTGAAACTTGACAAAATAAAGGAGTTCTCAGATTTGTCTCTACGGTTTGTTTCCTCTTCAAGTAGCCCTAGGCACAGACTGTGGAAAGCACTTTCATTGAGAGGGGTTGCCAAGTCTACGAAATAACGAGTTTCCGAAATACCAGCAAATATTTTTTCACCCAATCTTGATGATACTTGGTAGTAATGATCAGTACACAAATCCTACTTGGCTCACCAAATTTTGTTCTTCTAGGTTGAAGCGTTCGTCTACAGTAGCAGTTTTTATATTTAGGTTTCCCTCTGTTCTCTCCTATATAGAAAGATGAATTTGGAACTCTAAATCCAACATGGTTTGTAGTAGCTCTTTGAAACTTGACAAAATAAAGGAGTTCTCAGTTTTGTCGCTATGGTTTTTTACTCTTCAAGTAGACCTAGGCACAGACTGTGGAAAAGCACTTTCATTGAGAGGGGTTGCCAAGCTTTTAAGAAATAACGAGTTTCCGAAATACCAGCAAATATTTTTTCACCCAATCTTGATGATACTTGTTGCTAATAATCAGTACACAAATCCCACTTGGCTCACCAAATTTAGTTCTTCTAGGTTGAAGAGTTCGTGTACAGTAGCATTTTTTATATTTAGGTTTCCGTCTGTTCTCTCCTATACAGATAGATGAATTTGGAAATCTAAATCCAACATGGTTTGTAGTAGCTCTTTGAAACTTGACAAAATAAAGGAGTTCTCAGTTTTGTCTCTATGGTTTGTTTCCTCTTCAAGTAGCCCTAGGCACAGACTGTGGAAAGCACTTTCATTGAGAGGGGTTGCCAAGCTTCTACGAAATAACGAGTTTCCGAAATACCAGCAAATATTTTTTCACCCAATCTTGATAATACTTGGTGGTAATGATAGGTACAAAAATCCCACTTGGCTCACCAAATTTTGTTCTTCTAGGTTGAAGCGTTCGTATACAGTAGCAGTTTTTATATTTAGGTTTCCCTCTGTTCTCTCCCATATAGATAGATGAATTTGGAACTCTAAATCCAACATGGTTTGTAGTAGCTCTTTGAAACTTGACAAAATAAAGGAGTTCTCAGTTTTGTCTCTATGGTTTGTTTCCTCTTCATGTAGCCCTAGGCACAGACTGTGGAAAGCACTTTCATTGAGAGGGGTTGCCAAGCTTCTAAGAAATAACGAGTTTCCGAAATACCAGCAAATATTTTTTCACCCAATCTTGATGATACTTGTTGCTAATGATCAGTACACAAATCCCACTTGGCTCACCAAATTTTGTTCTTCTAGGTTGAAGCGTTCGTGTACAGTAGCAGTTTTTATATTTAGGTTTCCCTCTGTTGTCTCCTATACAGATAGATGAATTTGGAACTCTAAATCCAACATGGTTTGTAGTAGCTCTTTGAAACTTGACAAAATAAAGGAGTCTCAGTTTTGTCTCTATGGTTTGTTTCCTCTTCAAGTAGCCCTAGGCACAGACTGTGGAAAGCACTTTCATTGAGAGGGGTTGCCAAGTCTACGAAATAACGAGTTTCCGAAATACCAGCAAATATTTTTTCACCCAATCTTGATGATACTTGGTGGTAATGATCAGTACACAAATCCTACTTGGCTCACCAAATTTTGTTCTTCTAGGTTGAAGCGTTCGTCTACAGTAGCCGTTTTTATATTTAGGTTTCCCTCTGTTCTCTCCAATATAGAAAGATGAATTTGGAACTCTAAATCCAACATGGTTTGTAGTAGCTCTTTGAAACTTGACAAAATAAAGGAGTTCTCAGTTTTGTCGCTATGGTTTTTTCCTCTTCAAGTAGCCCTAGGCACAGACTGTGGAAAAGCACTTTCATTGAGAGGGGTTGCCAAGCTTCTAAGAAATAACGAGTTTCCGAAATACCAGCAAATATTTTTTCACCCAATCTTGATGATACTTGTTGCTAATAATCAGTACACAAATCCCACTTGGCTCACCAAATTTAGTTCTTCTAGGTTGAAGCGTTCATGTACAGTAGCATTTTTTATATTTAGGTTTCCCTCTGTTCTCTCCTATACAGATAGATGAATTTGGAACTCTAAATCCAACATGGTTTGTAGTAGCTCTTTGAAACTTGACAAAATAAAGGAGTTCTCAGTTTTGTCTCTATGGTTTGTTTCCTCTTCAAGTAGCCCTAGGCACAGACTGTGGAAAGCACTTTCATTGAGAGGGGTTGCCAAGCTTCTACGAAATAACGAGTTTCCGAAAAACCAGCAAATATTTTTTCACCCAATCTTGATAATACTTGGTGGTAATAATCAGTACACAAATCCCACTTGGCTCACCAAATTTAGTTCTTCTAGGTTGAAGCGTTCGTGTACAGTAGCATTTTTTATATTTAGGTTTCCCTCTGTTCTCTCCTATACAGATAGATGAATTTGGAACTCTAAATCCAACATGGTTTGTAGTAGCTCTTTGAAACTTGACAAAATAAAGGAGTTCTCAGTTTTGTCTCTATGGTTTGTTTCCTCTTCAAGTAGCCCTAGGCACAGACTGTGGAAAGCACTTTCATTGAGAGGGGTTGCCAAGCTTCTAAGAAATAACGAGTTTCCGAAATACCAGCAAATATTTTTTCACCCAATCTTGATATTACTTGGTGGTAATGATCACTACACAAATCCCACTTGGCTCACCAAATTTTGTTCTTCTAGGTTGAAGCGTTCGTCTACAGTAGCAGTTTTTATATTTAGGTTTCCCTCTGTTCTCTCCCATATAGATAGATGAATTTGGAACTCTAAATCCAACATGGTTTGTAGTAGCTCTTTGAAACTTGACAAAATAAAGGAGTTCTCAGATTTGTCTCTACGGTTTGTTTCCTCTTCAAGTAGCCCTAGGCACAGACTGTGGAAAGCACTTTCATTGAGAGGGGTTGCCAAGTCTACGAAATAACGAGTTTCCGAAATACCAGCAAATATTTTTTCACCCAATCTTGATGATACTTGGTAGTAATGATCAGTACACAAATCCTACTTGGCTCACCAAATTTTGTTCTTCTAGGTTGAAGCGTTCGTCTACAGTAGCAGTTTTTATATTTAGGTTTCCCTCTGTTCTCTCCTATATAGAAAGATGAATTTGGAACTCTAAATCCAACATGGTTTGTAGTAGCTCTTTGAAACTTGACAAAATAAAGGAGTTCTCAGTTTTGTCGCTATGGTTTTTTACTCTTCAAGTAGACCTAGGCACAGACTGTGGAAAAGCACTTTCATTGAGAGGGGTTGCCAAGCTTTTAAGAAATAACGAGTTTCCGAAATACCAGCAAATATTTTTTCACCCAATCTTGATGATACTTGTTGCTAATAATCAGTACACAAATCCCACTTGGCTCACCAAATTTAGTTCTTCTAGGTTGAAGAGTTCGTGTACAGTAGCATTTTTTATATTTAGGTTTCCGTCTGTTCTCTCCTATACAGATAGATGAATTTGGAAATCTAAATCCAACATGGTTTGTAGTAGCTCTTTGAAACTTGACAAAATAAAGGAGTTCTCAGTTTTGTCTCTATGGTTTGTTTCCTCTTCAAGTAGCCCTAGGCACAGACTGTGGAAAGCACTTTCATTGAGAGGGGTTGCCAAGCTTCTACGAAATAACGAGTTTCCGAAATACCAGCAAATATTTTTTCACCCAATCTTGATAATACTTGGTGGTAATGATAGGTACAAAAATCCCACTTGGCTCACCAAATTTTGTTCTTCTAGGTTGAAGCGTTCGTCTACAGTAGCAGTTTTTATATTTAGGTTTCCCTCTGTTCTCTCCCATATAGATAGATGAATTTGGAACTCTAAATCCAACATGGTTTGTAGTAGCTCTTTGAAACTTGACAAAATAAAGGAGTTCTCAGTTTTGTCTCTATGGTTTGTTTCCTCTTCATGTAGCCCTAGGCACAGACTGTGGAAAGCACTTTCATTGAGAGGGGTTGCCAAGCTTCTAAGAAATAACGAGTTTCCGAAATACCAGCAAATATTTTTTCACCCAATCTTGATGATACTTGTTGCTAATGATCAGTACACAAATCCCACTTGGCTCACCAAATTTTGTTCTTCTAGGTTGAAGCGTTCGTGTACAGTAGCAGTTTTTATATTTAGGTTTCCCTCTGTTGTCTCCTATACAGATAGATGAATTTGGAACTCTAAATCCAACATGGTTTGTAGTAGCTCTTTGAAACTTGACAAAATAAATGAGTTCTCAGTTTTGTCTCTCTGGTTTGTTTCCTGTTCAAGTAGCCCTAGGCACAGACTCTGGAAAAGCACTTTCATTGAGAGGGGTTGTCAAGCTTCTAAGAAATTACGAGTATCCGAAATACCAGCATATATTTTTTCACCCAATCTTGATGATACTTGGTGCTAATGATCAGTACACAAATCCCACTTGGCTCACCAAATTTTGTTCTTCTAGGTTGAAGCGTTCGTCTATAGTAGCAGTTTTTATATTTAGGTTTCCCTCTGTTCTCTCATATATAGATAGATGAATTTGGAACTCTAAATCCAACATGGTTTGTAGTAGCTCTTTGAAACTTGACAAAATAAATGAGTTCTCCGATTTTCTCTATGGTTTTTTTCCTGTTCAAGTAGCCCTAGGCACAGACTCTGGAAAAGCACTTTCATTGAGAGGGGTTGTCAAGCTTCTAAGAAATTACGAGTTTCCGAAATACCAGCAAATATTTTTTCACCCAATCTTGATGATACTTGGTGCTAATGATCAGTACACAAATCCCACTTGGCTCACCAAATTTTGTTCTTCTAGGTTGAAGCGTTCGTCTACAGTAGCAGTTTTTATATTTAGGTTTCCCTCTGTATTCTCATATATAGATAGATGAATTTGGAACTCTAAATCCAACATGGTTTGTAGTAGCTCTTTGAAACTTGACAAAATAAATGAGTTCTCAGATTTGTCTCTATGGTTTGTTTCCTGTTCAAGTAGCCCTAGGCACAGACTCTGGAAAAGCACTTTCATTGAGAGGGGTTGCCAAGCTTCTAAGAAATTACGAGTTTCCGAAATACCAGCAAATATTTTTTCACCCAATCTTGATGATACTTGGTGCTAATGATCAGTACACAAATCCCACTTGGCTCACCAAATTTTGTTCTTCTAGGTTGAAGCGTTCGTCTACAGTAGCAGTTTTTATATTTAGGTTTCCCTCTGTTCTCTCCTATATAGAAAGATGAATTTGGAACTCTAAATCCAACATGGTTTGTAGTAGCTCTTTGAAACTTGACAAAATAAAGGAGTTCTCAGTTTTGTCGCTATGGTTTTTTACTCTTCAAGTAGACCTAGGCACAGACTGTGGAAAAGCACTTTCATTGAGAGGGGTTGCCAAGCTTCTAAGAAATAACGAGTTTCCGAATTACCAGCAAATATTTTTTCACCCAATCTTGATGATACTTGTTGCTAATAATCAGTACACAAATCTCACTTGGCTCACCAAATTTAGTTCTTCTAGGTTGAAGCGTTCGTGTACAGTAGCATTTTTTATATTTAGGTTTCCCTCTGTTCTCTCCTATACAGATAGATGAATTTGGAAATCTAAATCCAACATGGTTTGTAGTAGCTCTTTGAAACTTGACAAAATAAAGGAGTTCTCAGTTTTGTCTCTATGGTTTGTTTCCTCTTCAAGTAGCCTAGGCACAGACTGTGGAAAGCACTTTCATTGAGAGGGGTTGCCAAGCTTCTAAGAAATAACGAGTTTCCGAAATACCAGCAAATATTTTTTCACCCAATCTTGATATTACTTGGTGGTAATGATCACTACGCAAATCCCACTTGGCTCACCAAATTTTGTTCTTCTAGGTTGAAGCGTTCGTCTACAGTAGCAGTTTTTATATTTAGGTTTCCCTCTGTTCTCTCCCATATAGATAGATGAATTTGGAACTCTAAATCCAACATGGTTTGTAGTAGCTCTTTGAAACTTGACAAAATAAAGGAGTTCTCAGATTTGTCTCTATGGTTTGTTTCCTCTTCAAGTAGCCCTAGGCACAGACTGTGGAAAGCACTTTCATTGAGAGGGGTTGCCAAGTCTACGAAATAACGAGTTTCCGAAATACCAGCAAATATTTTTTCACCCAATCTTGATGATACTTGGTGGTAATGATCAGTACACAAATCCTACTTGGCTCACCAAATTTTGTTCTTCTAGGTTGAAGCGTTCGTCTACAGTAGCAGTTTTTATATTTAGGTTTCCCTCTGTTCTCTCCTATATAGAAAGATGAATTTGGAACTCTAAATCCAACATGGTTTGTAGTAGCTCTTTGAAACTTGACAAAATAAAGGAGTTCTCAGTTTTGTCGCTATGATTTTTTACTCTTCAAGTAGACCTAGGCACAGACTGTGGAAAAGCACTTTCATTGAGAGGGGTTGCCAAGCTTTTAAGAAATAACGAGTTTCCGAAATACCAGCAAATATTTTTTCACCCAATCTTGATGATACTTGTTGCTAATAATCAGTACACAAATCCCACTTGGCTCACCAAATTTAGTTCTTCTAGGTTGAAGAGTTCGTGTACAGTAGCATTTTTTATATTTAGGTTTCCGTCTGTTCTCTCCTATACAGATAGATGAATTTGGAAATCTAAATCCAACATGGTTTGTAGTAGCTCTTTGAAACTTGACAAAATAAAGGAGTTCTCAGTTTTGTCTCTATGGTTTGTTTCCTCTTCAAGTAGCCCTAGGCACAGACTGTGGAAAGCACTTTCATTGAGAGGGGTTGCCAAGCTTCTACGAAATAACGAGTTTCCGAAATACCAGCAAATATTTTTTCACCCAATCTTGATAATACTTGGTGGTAATGATAGGTACAAAAATCCCACTTGGCTCACCAAATTTTGTTCTTCTAGGTTGAAGCGTTCGTCTACAGTAGCAGTTTTTATATTTAGGTTTCCCTCTGTTCTCTCCCATATAGATAGATGAATTTGGAACTCTAAATCCAACATGGTTTGTAGTAGCTCTTTGAAACTTGACAAAATAAAGGAGTTCTCAGTTTTGTCTCTATGGTTTGTTTCCTCTTCATGTAGCCCTAGGCACAGACTGTGGAAAGCACTTTCATTGAGAGGGGTTGCCAAGCTTCTAAGAAATAACGAGTTTCCGAAATACCAGCAAATATTTTTTCACCCAATCTTGATGATACTTGTTGCTAATGATCAGTACACAAATCCCACTTGGCTCACCAAATTTTGTTCTTCTAGGTTGAAGCGTTCGTGTACAGTAGCAGTTTTTATATTTAGGTTTCCCTCTGTTGTCTCCTATACAGATAGATGAATTTGGAACTCTAAATCCAACATGGTTTGTAGTAGCTCTTTGAAACTTGACAAAATAAATGAGTTCTCCGATTTTCTCTATGGTTTTTTTCCTGTTCAAGTAGCCCTAGGCACAGACTCTGGAAAAGCACTTTCATTGAGAGGGGTTGTCAAGCTTCTAAGAAATTACGAGTTTCCGAAATACCAGCAAATATTTTTTCACCCAATCTTGATGATACTTGGTGCTAATGATCAGTACACAAATCCCACTTGGCTCACCAAATTTTGTTCTTCTAGGTTGAAGCGTTCGTCTACAGTAGCAGTTTTTATATTTAGGTTTCCCTCTGTATTCTCATATATAGATAGATGAATTTGGAACTCTAAATCCAGCATGGTTTGTAGTAGCTCTTTGAAACTTGACAAAATAAATGAGTTCTCAGATTTGTCTCTATGGTTTGTTTCCTGTTCAAGTAGCCCTAGGCACAGACTCTGGAAAAGCACTTTCATTGAGAGGGGTTGCCAAGCTTCTAAGAAATTACGAGTTTCCGAAATACCAGCAAATATTTTTTCACCCAATCTTGATGATACTTGGTGCTAATGATCAGTACACAAATCCCACTTGGCTCACCAAATTTTGTTCTTCTAGGTTGAAGCGTTCGTCTACAGTAGCAGTTTTTATATTTAGGTTTCCCTCTGTTCTCTCCTATATAGAAAGATGAATTTGGAACTCTAAATCCAACATGGTTTGTAGTAGCTCTTTGAAACTTGACAAAATAAAGGAGTTCTCAGTTTTGTCGCTATGGTTTTTTACTCTTCAAGTAGACCTAGGCAGAGACTGTGGAAAAGCACTTTCATTGAGAGGGGTTGCCAAGCTTCTAAGAAATAACGAGTTTCCGAATTACCAGCAAATATTTTTTCACCCAATCTTGATGATACTTGTTGCTAATAATCAGTACACAAATCTCACTTGGCTCACCAAATTTAGTTCTTCTAGGTTGAAGCGTTCGTGTACAGTAGCATTTTTTATATTTAGGTTTCCCTCTGTTCTCTCCTATACAGATAGATGAATTTGGAAATCTAAATCCAACATGGTTTGTAGTAGCTCTTTGAAACTTGACAAAATAAAGGAGTTCTCAGTTTTGTCTCTATGGTTTGTTTCCTCTTCAAGTAGCCCTAGGCACAGACTGTGGAAAGCACTTTCATTGAGAGGGGTTGCCAAGCTTCTACGAAATAACGAGTTTCCGAAATACCAGCAAATATTTTTTCACCCAATCTTGATAATACTTGGTGGTAATGATAGGTACAAAAATCCCACTTGGCTCACCAAATTTTGTTCTTCTAGGTTGAAGCGTTCGTCTACAGTAGCAGTTTTTATATTTAGGTTTCCCTCTGTTCTCTCCCATATAGATAGATGAATTTGGAACTCTAAATCCAACATGGTTTGTAGTAGCTCTTTGAAACTTGACAAAATAAAGGAGTTCTCAGTTTTGTCTCTATGGTTTGTTTCCTCTTCATGTAGCCCTAGGCACAGACTGTGGAAAGCACTTTCATTGAGAGGGGTTGCCAAACTTCTAAGAAATAACGATTTTCCGAAATACCAGCAAATATTTTTTCACCCAATCTTGATGATACTTGTTGCTAATGATCAGTACACAAATCCCACTTGGCTCACCAAATTTTGTTCTTCTAGGTTGAAGCGTTCGTGTACAGTAGCAGTTTTTATATTTAGGTTTCCCTCTGTTGTCTCCTATACAGATAGATGAATTTGGAACTCTAAATCCAACATGGTTTGTAGTAGCTCTTTGAAACTTGACAAAATAAATGAGTTCTCAGTTTTGTCTCTCTGGTTTGTTTCCTGTTCAAGTAGCCCTAGGCACAGACTCTGGAAAAGCACTTTCATTGAGAGGGGTTGTCAAGCTTCTAAGAAATTACGAGTATCCGAAATACCAGCATATATTTTTTCACCCAATCTTGATGATACTTGGTGCTAATGATCAGTACACAAATCCCACTTGGCTCACCAAATTTTGTTCTTCTAGGTTGAAGCGTTCGTCTACAGTAGCAGTTTTTATATTTAGGTTTCCCTCTGTTCTCTCATATATAGATAGATGAATTTGGAACTCTAAATCCAACATGGTTTGTAGTAGCTCTTTGAAACTTGACAAAATAAATGAGTTCTCAGATTTTCTCTATGGTTTTTTTCCTGTTCAAGTAGCCCTAGGCAAAGACTCTGGAAAAGCACTTTCATTGAGAGGGGTTGCCAAGCTTCTAAGAAATTACGAGTTTCCGAAATACCAGCAAATATTTTTTCACCCAATCTTGATGATACTTGGTGCTAATGATCAGTACACAAATCCCACTTGGCTCACCAAATTTTGTTCTTCTAGGTTGAAGCGTTCGTCTACAGTAGCAGTTTTTATATTTAGGTTTCCCTCTGTATTCTCATATATAGATAGATGAATTTGGAACTCTAAATCCAACATGGTTTGTAGTAGCTCTTTGAAACTTCACAAAATAAAGGAGTTCTCAGTTTTGTCTCTATGGTTTGTTTCCTCTTCAAGTAGCCCTAGGCACAGACTCTGGAAAAGCACTTTCATTGAGAGGGGTTGCCAAGCTTCTAAGAAATTACGAATTTCCGAAATACCAGCAAATATTTTTTCACCCAATCTTGATGATACTTGGTGCTAATGATCAGTACACAAATCCCACTTGGCTCACCAAATTTTGTTCTTCTAAGTTGAAGCGTTCGTCTACAGTAGCAGTTTTTATATTTAGGTTTCCCTCTGTTCTCTCATATATAGATAGATGAATTTGGAACTCTAAATCCAACATGGTTTGTAGTAGCTCTTTGAAACTTGACAAAATAAATGAGTTCTCAGTTTTGTCTCTATGGTTTGTTTCCTCTTCAAGTAGCCCTAGGCACAGACTGTGGAAAAGCACTTTAATTGAGAGTGGTTCCCAAGCTTCTAAGAAATCACTAGTTTCCGAAATACCAGCAAATATTTTTTCACCCAATCTTGATGATACTTGGTGGTAACGATCAGTACAGAAATCCCACTTGGCTCACCAAATTTTGTTCTTCTAGGTTGAAGCGTTCGTCTACAGTAGCAGTTTTTATATTTAGGTTTCCCTGTTCTCTCCTATATAGAAAGATGAATTTGGAACTCTAAATCCAACATGGTTTGTAGTAGCTCTTTGAAACTTGACAAAATAAAGGAGTTCTCAGTTTTGTCTCTATGGTATGTTTCCTCTTCATGTAGCCCTAGGCACAGACTGTGGAAAAGCACTTTCATTGAGAGGGGTTGCCAAGCTTCTAAGAAATAACCAGTTTCCGAAATACCAGCAAATATTTTTTCACCCAATGTTGATGATACTTGGTGGTAATGATCAGTACACAAATCCCACTTGGCTTACCAAATTATGTTCTTCTAGGTTGAAGTGTTCGTCTACAGTAGCAGTTTTTATATTTAGGTTTCCCTCTGTTCTCTCCTATATAGATAGATGAATTTGGAAATCTAAATCCAACATGCTTTGTAGTAGCTCCTTGAAACTAGACAAAATAAAGGAGTTCTCAGTTTTGTCTCTATGGTATGTTTCCTCTTCATGTAGCCATAGGAACAGACTGTGGAAAAGCACTTTCATTGAGAGGGGTTCCCAAGCTTCTAAGAAATCACGAGTTTCTGAAATGCCAGCAAATATTTTTTCACCTAATCTTGATGATACTTGGGGGTAATGATCAGTACACAAATCCCACTTGGCTCACCAAATTTTGTTCTTCTAGGTTGAAGCGTTCGTGTACAGTAGCAGTTTTTACATTTAGGTTTCCCTCTGTTCTCTCCTATATAGAAAGATGAATTTGGAACTCTAAATCCAACATGGTTTGTAGTAGCTCTTTGAAACTTGACAAAATAAAGGAGTTCTCAGTTTTGTCGCTATGGTTTGTTTCCTCTTCAAGTAGCCCTAGGCACAGACTGTGGAAAAGCACTTTCATTGAGAGGGGTTCCCAAGCTTCTAAGAAATAACGAGTTTCCGAAATACCAGCAAATATTTTTTCACCCAATCTTGATAATACTTGGTGGTAATGATCAGTACACAAATCCCACTTGGCTCACCAAATTTAGTTCTTCTAGGTTGAAGCGTCCGTGTACAGTATCATTTTTTATATTTAGGTTTCCCTCTGTTCTCTCCTATACAGATAGATGAATTTGGAACTCTAAATCCAACATGGTTTGTAGTAGCTCTTTGAAACTTGACAAAATAAAGGAGTTCTCAGTTTTGTCTCTATGGTTTGTTTCCTCTTCAAGTAGCCCTAGGCACAGACTGTGGAAAGCACTTTCATTGAGAGAGGTTGCCAAGCTTCTACGAAATAACGAGTTTCCGAAATACCAGCAAATATTTTTTCACCCAATCTTGATAATACTTGGTGGTAATGATCAGTACACAAATCCCACTTGGCTCACCAAATTTTGTTCTTTTATGTTGAAGCGTTAATCTACAGTAGCAGTTTTTATATTTAGGTTTCCCTCTGTTCTCTCCCATATAGATAGATGAATTTGGAACTCTAAATCCGACATGGTTTGTAGTAGCTCTTTGAAACTTGACAATATAAAGGAGTTCTCAGTTTTGTCTCTATGGTTTGTTTCCTCTTCAAGTAGCCCTAGGCACAGACTGTGGAAAGCACTTTCATTGAGAGGGGTTGCCAAGCTTCTAAGAAATAACGAGTTTCCGAAATACCAGCAAATATTTTTTCACCCAATCTTGATATTACTTGGTGGTAATGATCACTACACAAATCCCACTTGGCTCACCAAATTTTGTTCTTCTAGTTTGAAGCGTTCGTCTACAGTAGCAGTTTTTATATTTAGGTTTCCCTCTGTTCTCTCCCATATAGATAGATGAATTTGGAACTCTAAATCCAACATGGTTTGTAGTAGCTCTTTGAAACTTGACAAAATAAAGGAGTTCTCAGATTTGTCTCTATGGTTTGTTTCCTCTTCAAGTAGCCCTAGGCACAGACTGTGGAAAGCACTTTCATTGAGAGGGGTTGCCAAGTCTACGAAATAACGAGTTTCCGAAATACCAGCAAATATTTTTTCACCCAATCTTGATGATACTTGGTGGTAATGATCAGTACACAAATCCTACTTGGCTCACCAAATTTTGTTCTTCTAGGTTGAAGCGTTCGTCTACAGTAGCAGTTTTTATATTTAGGTTTCCCTCTGTTCTCTCCTATATAGAAAGATGAATTTGGAACTCTAAATCCAACATGGTTTGTAGTAGCTCTTTGAAACTTGACAAAATAAAGGAGTTCTCAGTTTTGTCGCTATGGTTTTTTACTCTTCAAGTAGACCTAGGCACAGACTGTGGAAAAGCACTTTCATTGAGAGGGGTTGCCAAGCTTTTAAGAAATAACGAGTTTCCGAAATACCAGCAAATATTTTTTCACCCAATCTTGATGATACTTGTTGCTAATAATCAGTACACAAATCCCACTTGGCTCACCAAATTTAGTTCTTCTAGGTTGAAGAGTTCGTGTACAGTAGCATTTTTTATATTTAGGTTTCCGTCTGTTCTCTCCTATACAGATAGATGAATTTGGAAATCTAAATCCAACATGGTTTGTAGTAGCTCTTTGAAACTTGACAAAATAAAGGAGTTCTCAGTTTTGTCTCTATGGTTTGTTTCCTCTTCAAGTAGCCCTAGGCACAGACTGTGGAAAGCACTTTCATTGAGAGGGGTTGCCAAGCTTCTACGAAATAACGAGTTTCCGAAATACCAGCAAATATTTTTTCACCCAATCTTGATAATACTTGGTGGTAATGATAGGTACAAAAATCCCACTTGGCTCACCAAATTTTTTCTTCTAGGTTGAAGCGTTCGTCTACAGTAGCAGTTTTTATATTTAGGTTTCCCTCTGTTCTCTCCTATATAGATAGATGAATTTGGAAATCTAAATCCAACATGCTTTGTAGTAGCTCCTTGAAACTAGACAAAATAAAGGAGTTCTCAGTTTTGTCTCTATGGTATGTTTCCTCTTCATGTAGCCATAGGAACAGACTGTGGAAAAGCACTTTCATTGAGAGGGGTTCCCAAGCTTCTAAGAAATCACGAGTTTCTGAAATGCCAGCAAATATTTTTTCACCTAATCTTGATGATACTTGGGGGTAATGATCAGTACACAAATCCCACTTGGCTCACCAAATTTTGTTCTTCTAGGTTGAAGCGTTCGTGTACAGTAGCAGTTTTTACATTTAGGTTTCCCTCTGTTCTCTCCTATATAGAAAGATGAATTTGGAACTCTAAATCCAACATGGTTTGTAGTAGCTCTTTGAAACTTGACAAAATAAAGGAGTTCTCAGTTTTGTCGCTATGGTTTGTTTCCTCTTCAAGTAGCCCTAGGCACAGACTGTGGAAAAGCACTTTCATTGAGAGGGGTTCCCAAGCTTCTAAGAAATAACGAGTTTCCGAAATACCAGCAAATATTTTTTCACCCAATCTTGATAATACTTGGTGGTAATGATCAGTACACAAATCCCACTTGGCTCACCAAATTTAGTTCTTCTAGGTTGAAGCGTCCGTGTACAGTATCATTTTTTATATTTAGGTTTCCCTCTGTTCTCTCCTATACAGATAGATGAATTTGGAACTCTAAATCCAACATGGTTTGTAGTAGCTCTTTGAAACTTGACAAAATAAAGGAGTTCTCAGTTTTGTCTCTATGGTTTGTTTCCTCTTCAAGTAGCCCTAGGCACAGACTGTGGAAAGCACTTTCATTGAGAGAGGTTGCCAAGCTTCTACGAAATAACGAGTTTCCGAAATACCAGCAAATATTTTTTCACCCAATCTTGATAATACTTGGTGGTAATGATCAGTACACAAATCCCACTTGGCTCACCAAATTTTGTTCTTTTATGTTGAAGCGTTAATCTACAGTAGCAGTTTTTATATTTAGGTTTCCCTCTGTTCTCTCCCATATAGATAGATGAATTTGGAACTCTAAATCCGACATGGTTTGTAGTAGCTCTTTGAAACTTGACAATATAAAGGAGTTCTCAGTTTTGTCTCTATGGTTTGTTTCCTCTTCAAGTAGCCCTAGGCACAGACTGTGGAAAGCACTTTCATTGAGAGGGGTTGCCAAGCTTCTAAGAAATAACGAGTTTCCGAAATACCAGCAAATATTTTTTCACCCAATCTTGATATTACTTGGTGGTAATGATCACTACACAAATCCCACTTGGCTCACCAAATTTTGTTCTTCTAGTTTGAAGCGTTCGTCTACAGTAGCAGTTTTTATATTTAGGTTTCCCTCTGTTCTCTCCCATATAGATAGATGAATTTGGAACTCTAAATCCAACATGGTTTGTAGTAGCTCTTTGAAACTTGACAAAATAAAGGAGTTCTCAGATTTGTCTCTATGGTTTGTTTCCTCTTCAAGTAGCCCCAGGCACAGACTGTGGAAAGCACTTTCATTGAGAGGGGTTGCCAAGTCTACGAAATAACGAGTTTCCGAAATACCAGCAAATATTTTTTCACCCAATCTTGATGATACTTGGTGGTAATGATCAGTACACAAATCCTACTTGGCTCACCAAATTTTGTTCTTCTAGGTTGAAGCGTTCGTCTACAGTAGCAGTTTTTATATTTAGGTTTCCCTCTGTTCTCTCCTATATAGAAAGATGAATTTGGAACTCTAAATCCAACATGGTTTGTAGTAGCTCTTTGAAACTTGACAAAATAAAGGAGTTCTCAGTTTTGTCGCTATGGTTTTTTACTCTTCAAGTAGACCTAGGCACAGACTGTGGAAAAGCACTTTCATTGAGAGGGGTTGCCAAGCTTTTAAGAAATAACGAGTTTCCGAAATACCAGCAAATATTTTTTCACCCAATCTTGATGATACTTGTTGCTAATAATCAGTACACAAATCCCACTTGGCTCACCAAATTTAGTTCTTCTAGGTTGAAGAGTTCGTGTACAGTAGCATTTTTTATATTTAGGTTTCCGTCTGTTCTCTCCTATACAGATAGATGAATTTGGAAATCTAAATCCAACATGGTTTGTAGTAGCTCTTTGAAACTTGACAAAATAAAGGAGTTCTCAGTTTTGTCTCTATGGTTTGTTTCCTCTTCAAGTAGCCCTAGGCACAGACTGTGGAAAGCACTTTCATTGAGAGGGGTTGCCAAGCTTCTACGAAATAACGAGTTTCCGAAATACCAGCAAATATTTTTTCACCCAATCTTGATAATACTTGGTGGTAATGATAGGTACAAAAATCCCACTTGGCTCACCAAATTTTTTCTTCTAGGTTGAAGCGTTCGTCTACAGTAGCAGTTTTTATATTTAGGTTTCCCTCTGTTCTCTCCCATATAGATAGATGAATTTGGAACTCTAAATCCAACATGGTTTGTAGTAGCTCTTTGAAACTTGACAAAATAAAGGAGTTCTCAGTTTTGTCTCTATGGTTTGTTTCCTCTTCATGTAGCCCTAGGCACAGACTGTGGAAAGCACTTTCATTGAGAGGGGTTGCCAAGCTTCAAAGAAATAACGAGTTTCCGAAATACCAGCAAATATTTTTTCACCCAATCTTGATGATACTTGTTGCTAATGATCAGTACACAAATCCCACTTGGCTCACCAAATTTTGTTCTTCTAGGTTGAAGCGTTCGTGTACAGTAGCAGTTTTTATATTTAGGTTTCCCTCTGTTGTCTCCTATACAGATAGATGAATTTGGAACTCTAAATCCAACATGGTTTGTAGTAGCTCTTTGAAACTTGACAAAATAAAGTAGTTCTCAGTTTTGTCGCTATGGTTTGTTTCCTCTTCAAGTAGCCCTAGGCACAGACTGTGGAAAAGCACTTTCATTGAGAGGGGTTCCCAAGCTTCTAAGAAATCACGAGTTTCTGAAATGCCAGCAAATATTTTTTCACCTAATCTTGATGATACTTGGGGGTAATGATCAGTACACAAATCCCACTTGGCTCACAAAATTTTGTTCTTCTAGGTTGAAGCGTTCGTCTACAGTAGCAGTTTTTATATTTAGGTTTCCCTCTGTTCTCTCCTATATAGAAAGATGAATTTGGAACTCTAAATCCAACATGGTTTGTAGTAGCTCTTTGAAACTTGACAAAATAAAGGAGTTCTCAGTTTTGTCGCTATGGTTTGTTTCCTCTTCAAGTAGCCCTAGGCACAGACTGTGGAAAAGCACTTTCATTTAGAGGGGTTCCCAAGCTTCTAAGAAATAACGAGTTTCCGAAATACCAGCAAATATTTTTTCACCCAATCTTGATAATACTTGGTGGTAATGATCAGTACACAAATCCCACTTGGCTCACCAAATTTAGTTCTTCTAGGTTGAAGCGTCCGTGTACAGTATCATTTTTTATATTTAGGTTTCCCTCTGTTCTCTCCTATACAGATAGATGAATTTGGAACTCTAAATCCAACATGGTTTGTAGTAGCTCTTTGAAACTTGACAAAATAAAGGAGTTCTCAGTTTTGTCTCTATGGTTTGTTTCCTCTTCAAGTAGCCCTAGGCACAGACTGTGGAAAGCACTTTCATTGAGAGGGGTTGCCAAGCTTCTACGAAATAACGAGTTTCCGAAATACCAGCAAATATTTTTTCACCCAATCTTGATAATACTTGGTGGTAATGATAGGTACAAAAATCCCACTTGGCTCACCAAATTTTTTCTTCTAGGTTGAAGCGTTCGTCTACAGTAGCAGTTTTTATATTTAGGTTTCCCTCTGTTCTCTCTCATATAGATAGATGAATTTGGAACTCTAAATCCAACATGGTTTGTAGTAGCTCTTTGAAACTTGACAAAATAAAGGAGTTCTCAGTTTTGTCTCTATGGTTTGTTTCCTCTTCATGTAGCCCTAGGCACAGACTGTGGAAAGCACTTTCATTGAGAGGGGTTGCCAAGCTTCAAAGAAATAACGAGTTTCCGAAATACCAGCAAATATTTTTTCACCCAATCTTGATGATACTTGTTGCTAATGATCAGTACACAAATCCCACTTGGCTCACCAAATTTTGTTCTTCTAGGTTGAAGCGTTCGTGTACAGTAGCAGTTTTTATATTTAGGTTTCCCTCTGTTGTCTCCTATACAGATAGATGAATTTGGAACTCTAAATCCAACATGGTTTGTAGTAGCTCTTTGAAACTTGACAAAATAAAGTAGTTCTCAGTTTTGTCGCTATGGTTTGTTTCCTCTTCAAGTAGCCCTAGGCACAGACTGTGGAAAAGCACTTTCATTGAGAGGGGTTCCCAAGCTTCTAAGAAATCACGAGTTTCTGAAATGCCAGCAAATATTTTTTCACCTAATCTTGATGATACTTGGGGGTAATGATCAGTACACAAATCCCACTTGGCTCACAAAATTTTGTTCTTCTAGGTTGAAGCGTTCGTCTACAGTAGCAGTTTTTATATTTAGGTTTCCCTCTGTTCTCTCCTATATAGAAAGATGAATTTGGAACTGTAAATCCAACATGGTTTGTAGTAGCTCTTTGAAACTTGACAAAATAAAGGAGTTCTCAGTTTTGTCGCTATGGTTTGTTTCCTCTTCAAGTAGCCCTAGGCACAGACTGTGGAAAAGCACTTTCATTTAGAGGGGTTCCCAAGCTTCTAAGAAATAACGAGTTTCCGAAATACCAGCAAATATTTTTTCACCCAATCTTGATAATACTTGGTGGTAATGATCAGTACACAAATCCCACTTGGCTCACCAAATTTAGTTCTTCTAGGTTGAAGCGTCCGTGTACAGTATCATTTTTTATATTTAGGTTTCCCTCTGTTCTCTCCTATACAGATAGATGAATTTGGAACTCTAAATCCAACATGGTTTGTAGTAGCTCTTTGAAACTTGACAAAATAAAGGAGTTCTCAGTTTTGTCTCTATGGTTTGTTTCCTCTTCAAGTAGCCCTAGGCACAGACTGTGGAAAGCACTTTCATTGAGAGGGGTTGCCAAGCTTCTACGAAATAACGAGTTTCCGAAATACCAGCAAATATTTTTTCACCCAAACTTGATATTACTTGGTGGTAATGATCAGTACACACATCCCACTTGGCTCACCAAATTTTGTTCTTTTAGGTTGAAGCGTTCGTCTACAGTAGCAGTTTTTATATTTAGGTTTCCCTCTGTTCTCTCCCATATAGATAGATGAATTTGGAACTCTAAATCCAACATGGTTTGTAGTAGCTCTTTGAAACTTGACAAAATAAAGGAGTCTCAGTTTTGTCTCTATGGTTTGTTTCCTCTTCAAGTAGCCCTAGGCACAGACTGTGGAAAGCACTTTCATTGAGAGGGGTTGCCAAGTCTACGAAATAACGAGTTTCCGAAATACCAGCAAATATTTTTTCACCCAATCTTGATGATACTTGGTGGTAATGATCAGTACACAAATCCTACTTGGCTCACCAAATTTTGTTCTTCTAGGTTGAAGCGTTCGTCTACAGTAGCCGTTTTTATATTTAGGTTTCCCTCTGTTCTCTCCAATATAGAAAGATGAATTTGGAACTCTAAATCCAACATGGTTTGTAGTAGCTCTTTGAAACTTGACAAAATAAAGGAGTTCTCAGTTTTGTCGCTATGGTTTTTTCCTCTTCAAGTAGCCCTAGGCACAGACTGTGGAAAAGCACTTTCATTGAGAGGGGTTGCCAAGCTTCTAAGAAATAACCAGTTTCCGAAATACCAGCAAATATTTTTTCACCCAATCTTGATGATACTTGTTGCTAATAATCAGTACACAAATCCCACTTGGCTCACCAAATTTAGTTCTTCTAGGTTGAAGCGTTCGTGTACAGTAGCATTTTTTATATTTAGGTTTCCCTCTGTTCTCTCCTATACAGATAGATGAATTTGGAACTCTAAATCCAACATGGTTTGTAGTAGCTCTTTGAAACTTGACAAAATAAAGGAGTTCTCAGTTTTGTCTCTATGGTTTGTTTCCTCTTCAAGTAGCCCTAGGCACAGACTGTGGAAAGCACTTTCATTGAGAGGGGTTGCCAAGCTTCTACGAAATAACGAGTTTCCGAAATACCAGCAAATATTTTTTCACCCAATCTTGATAATACTTGGTGGTAATAATCAGTACACAAATCCCACTTGGCTCACCAAATTTAGTTCTTCTAGGTTGAAGCGTTCGTGTACAGTAGCATTTTTTATATTTAGGTTTCCCTCTGTTCTCTCCTATACAGATAGATGAATTTGGAACTCTAAATCCAACATGGATTGTAGTAGCTCTTTGAAACTTGACAAAATAAAGGAGTTCTCAGTTTTGTCTCTATGGTTTGTTTCCTCTTCAAGTAGCCTAGGCACAGACTGTGGAAAGCACTTTCATTGAGAGGGGTTGCCAAGCTTCTAAGAAATAACGAGTTTCCGAAATACCAGCAAATATTTTTTCACCCAATCTTGATATTACTTGGTGGTAATGATCACTACACAAATCCCACTTGGCTCACCAAATTTTGTTCTTCTAGGTTGAAGCGTTCGTCTACAGTAGCAGTTTTTATATTTAGGTTTCCCTCTGTTCTCTCCCATATAGATAGATGAATTTGGAACTCTAAATCCAACATGGTTTGTAGTAGCTCTTTGAAACTTGACAAAATAAAGGAGTTCTCAGATTTGTCTCTATGGTTTGTTTCCTCTTCAAGTAGCCCTAGGCACAGACTGTGGAAAGCACTTTCATTGAGAGGGGTTGCCAAGTCTACGAAATAACGAGTTTCCGAAATACCAGCAAATATTTTTTCACCCAATCTTGATGATACTTGGTGGTAATGATCAGTACACAAATCCTACTTGGCTCACCAAATTTTGTTCTTCTAGGTTGAAGCGTTCGTCTACAGTAGCAGTTTTTATATTTAGGTTTCCCTCTGTTCTCTCCTATATAGAAAGATGAATTTGGAACTCTAAATCCAACATGGTTTGTAGTAGCTCTTTGAAACTTGACAAAATAAAGGAGTTCTCAGTTTTGTCGCTATGGTTTTTTACTCTTCAAGTAGACCTAGGCACAGACTGTGGAAAAGCACTTTCATTGAGAGGGGTTGCCAAGCTTTTAAGAAATAACGAGTTTCCGAAATACCAGCAAATATTTTTTCACCCAATCTTGATGATACTTGTTGCTAATAATCAGTACACAAATCCCACTTGGCTCACCAAATTTAGTTCTTCTAGGTTGAAGAGTTCGTGTACAGTAGCATTTTTTATATTTAGGTTTCCGTCTGTTCTCTCCTATACAGATAGATGAATTTGGAACTCTAAATCCAACATGGTTTGTAGTAGCTCTTTGAAACTTGACAAAATAAAGGAGTTCTCAGTTTTGTCTCTATGGTTTGTTTCCTCTTCAAGTAGCCCTAGGCACAGACTGTGGAAAGCACTTTCATTGAGAGGGGTTGCCAAGCTTCTACGAAATAACGAGTTTCCGAAATACCAGCAAATATTTTTTCACCCAATCTTGATAATACTTGGTGGTAATGATAGGTACAAAAATCCCACTTGGCTCACCAAATTTTGTTCTTCTAGGTTGAAGCGTTCGTCTACAGTAGCAGTTTTTATATTTAGGTTTCCCTCTGTTCTCTCCCATATAGATAGATGAATTTGGAACTCTAAATCCAACATGGTTTGTAGTAGCTCTTTGAAACTTGACAAAATAAAGGAGTTCTCAGTTTTGTCTCTATGGTTTGTTTCCTCTTCATGTAGCCCTAGGCACAGACTGTGGAAAGCACTTTCATTGAGAGGGGTTGCCAAGCTTCTAAGAAATAACGAGTTTCCGAAATACCAGCAAATATTTTTTCACCCAATCTTGATAATACTTGTTGCTAATGATCAGTACACAAATCCCACTTGGCTCACCAAATTTTGTTCTTCTAGGTTGAAGCGTTCGTGTACAGTAGCAGTTTTTATATTTAGGTTTCCCTCTGTTGTCTCCTATACAGATAGATGAATTTGGAACTCTAAATCCAACATGGTTTGTAGTAGCTCTTTGAAACTTGAAAAAATAAATGAGTTCTCAGTTTTGTCTCTCTGGTTTGTTTCCTGTTCAAGTAGCCCTAGGCACAGACTATGGAAAAGCACTTTCATTGAGAGGGGTTGTCAAGCTTCTAAGAAATTACGAGTATCCGAAATACCAGCATATATTTTTTCACCCAATCTTGATGATACTTGGTGCTAATGATCAGTACACAAATCCCACTTGGCTCACCAAATTTTGTTCTTCTAGGTTGAAGCGTTCGTCTACAGTAGCAGTTTTTATATTTAGGTTTCCCTCTGTTCTCTCATATATAGATAGATGAATTTGGAACTCTAAATCCAACATGGTTTGTAGTAGCTCTTTGAAACTTGACAAAATAAATGAGTTCTCAGTTTTGTCTCTATGGTTTGTTTCCTCTTCAAGTAGCCCTAGGCACAGACTGTGGAAAGCACTTTCATTGAGAGGGGTTGCCAAGCTTCTACGAAATAACGAGTTTCAGAAATACCAGCAAATATTTTTTCACCCAATCTTGATAATACTTGGTGGTAATGATAGGTACAAAAATCCCACTTGGCTCACCAAATTTTGTTCTTCTAGGTTGAAGCGTTCGTCTACAGTAGCAGTTTTTATATTTAGGTTTCCCTCTGTTCTCTCCCATATAGATAGATGAATTTGGAACTCTAAATCCAACATGGTTTGTAGTAGCTCTTTGAAACTTGACAAAATAAAGGAGTTCTCAGTTTTGTCTCTATGGTTTGTTTCCTCTTCATGTAGCCCTAGGCACAGACTGTGGAAAGCACTTTCATTGAGAGGGGTTGCCAAGCTTCTAAGAAATAACGATTTTCCGAAATACCAGCAAATATTTTTTCACCCAATCTTGATGATACTTGTTGCTAATGATCAGTACACAAATCCCACTTGGCTCACCAAATTTTGTTCTTCTAGGTTGAAGCGTTCGTCTACAGTAGCAGTTTTTATATTTAGGTTTCCCTCTGTTCTCTCATATATAGATAGATGAATTTGGAACTCTAAATCCAACATGGTTTGTAGTAGCTCTTTGAAACTTGACAAAATAAATGAGTTCTCAGATTTTCTCTATGGTTTTTTTCCTGTTCAAGTAGCCCTAGGCAAAGACTCTGGAAAAGCACTTTCATTGAGAGGGGTTGCCAAGCTTCTAAGAAATTACGAGTTTCCGAAATACCAGCAAATATTTTTTCACCCAATCTTGATGATACTTGGTGCTAATGATCAGTACACAAATCCCACTTGGCTCACCAAATTTTGTTCTTCTAGGTTGAAGCGTTCGTCTACAGTAGCAGTTTTTATATTTAGGTTTCCCTCTGTATTCTCATATATAGATAGATGAATTTGGAACTCTAAATCCAACATGGTTTGTAGTAGCTCTTTGAAACTTGACAAAATAAAGGAGTTCTCAGTTTTGTCTCTATGGTTTGTTTCCTCTTCAAGTAGCCCTAGGCACAGACTCTGGAAAAGCACTTTCATTGAGAGGGGTTGCCAAGCTTCTAAGAAATTACGAATTTCCGAAATACCAGCAAATATTTTTTCACCCAATCTTGATGATACTTGGTGCTAATGATCAGTACACAAATCCCACTTGGCTCACCAAATTTTGTTCTTCTAAGTTGAAGCGTTCGTCTACAGTAGCAGTTTTTATATTTAGGTTTCCCTCTGTTCTCTCATATATAGATAGATGAATTTGGAACTCTAAATCCAACATGGTTTGTAGTAGCTCTTTGAAACTTGACAAAATAAATGAGTTCTCAGTTTTGTCTCTATGGTTTGTTTCCTCTTCAAGTAGCCCTAGGCACATACTGTGGAAAAGCACTTTAATTGAGAGTGGTTCCCAAGCTTCTAAGAAATCACTAGTTTCCGAAATACCAGCAAATATTTTTTCACCCAATCTTGATGATACTTGGTGGTAACGATCAGTACAGAAATCCCACTTGGCTCACCAAATTTTGTTCTTCTAGGTTGAAGCGTTCGTCTACAGTAGCAGTTTTTATATTTAGGTTTCCCTCTGTTCTCTCCTATATAGAAAGATGAATTTGGAACTCTAAATCCAACATGGTTTGTAGTAGCTCTTTGAAACTTGACAAAAAAAAGGACTTCTCAGTTTTTTCGCTATGTTTTGTTTCCTCTTCAAGTAGCCCTAGGCACAGACTGTGGAAAAGCACTTTCATTGAGAGGGGTTCCCAAGCTTCTAAGAAATAACGAGTTTCCGAAATACCAGCAAATATTTTTTCACAAAATCTTAATGATACTTGGTGGTAATGATCAGTACACAAATCCCACTTGGCTCACCAAATTTTGTTCTTCTAGGTTGAAGCGTTCGTCTACAGTAGCAGTTTTTATATTTAGGTTTCTCTCTGTTCTCTCCTATATAGATAGATGAATTTGGAACTCTAAATCCAACATGGTTTGTAGTAGCTCTTTGAAACTTGACAAAATAAAGGAGTTCTCAGTTTTGTCTCTATGGTTTGTTTCCTCTTCAATTAGCGCTAGGCACAGACTGTGGAAAGCACTTTCATTGAGATGGGTTGCCAAGCTTCTAAGAAATAACGAGTTTCCGAAATACCAGCAAATAGTTTTTCACACAATCTTGTTGATACTTGGTGGTAATGATCAGTACACAAATCCCACTTGGCTCACCAAATTTTGTTCTTCTAGGTTGAAGCGTTTGTCTACAGTAGCAGTTTTTATATTTAGGTTTCTCTTTGTTCTCTCCTATATAGATAGATGAATTTGGAACTCTAAATCCAACATGGTTTGTAGTAGCTCTTTGAAACTTGACAAAATAAATGGGTTCTCAGTTTTGTCTCTATGGTTTGTTTCCTGTTCAAGTAGCCCTAGGCACAGACTCTGGAAAAGCACTTTCATTGAGAGGGGTTGTCAAGCTTCTAAGAAATTACGAGTATCCGAAATACCAGCATATATTTTTTCACCCAATCTTGATGATACTTGGTGCTAATGATCAGTACACAAATCCCACTTGGCTCACTAAATTTTGTTCTTCTAGGTTGAAGAGTTCGTCTACAGTAGCAGTTTTTATATTTAGGTTTCTCTCTGTTCTCTCCTATATAGGTAGATAAATTTGGAACTCTAAATCCAACATGGTTTGTAGTAGCTCTTTGAAACTTGACAAAATAAAGGAGTTCTCAGTTTTGTCTCTATGGTTTGTTTCCTCTTCAAGTAGCCCTAGGCACAGACTGTGGAAAGCACTTTCATTGAGAGGGGTTGCCAAGCTTCTACGAAATAACGAGTTTCCGAAATACCAGCAAATATTTTTTCACCCAATCTTGATAATACTTGGTGGTAATGATAGGTACAAAAATCCCACTTGGCTCACCAAATTTTGTTCTTCAAGGTTGAAGCGTTCGTCTACAGTAGCAGTTTTTATATTTAGGTTTCCCTCTGTTCTCTCCCATATAGATAGATGAATTTGGAACTCTAAATCCAACATGGTTTGTAGTAGCTCTTTGAAACTTGACAAAATAAAGGAGTTCTCAGTTTTGTCTCTATGGTTTGTTTCCTCTTCAAGTAGCCCTAGGCACAGACTGTGGAAAAGCACTTTAATTGAGAGTGGTTCCCAAGCTTCTAAGAAATCACTAGTTTCCGAAATACCAGCAAATATTTTTTCACCCAATCTTGATGATACTTGGTGGTAACGATCAGTACAGAAATCCCACTTGGCTCACCAAATTTTGTTCTTCTAGGTTGAAGCGTTCGTCTACAGTAGCAGTTTTTATATTTAGGTTTCCCTCTGTTCTCTTCTATATAGAAAGATGAATTTGGAACTCTAAATCCAACATGGTTTGTAGTAGCTCTTTGAAACTTGACAAAAAAAAGGACTTCTCAGTTTTTTCGCTATGTTTTGTTTCCTCTTCAAGTAGCCCTAGGCACAGACTGTGGAAAAGCACTTTCATTGAGAGGGGTTCCCAAGCTTCTAAGAAATAACGAGTTTCCGAAATACCAGCAAATATTTTTTCACAAAATCTTAATGATACTTGGTGGTAATGATCAGTACACAAATCCCACTTGGCTCACCAAATTTTGTTCTTCTAGGTTGAAGCGTTCGTCTACAGTAGCAGTTTTTATATTTAGGTTTCTCTCTGTTCTCTCCTATATAGATAGATGAATTTGGAACTCTAAATCCAACATGGTTTGTAGTAGCTCTTTGAAACTTGACAAAATAAAGGAGTTCTCAGTTTTGTCTCTATGGTTTGTTTCCTCTTCAATTAGCGCTAGGCACAGACTGTGGAAAGCACTTTCATTGAGATGGGTTGCAAAGCTTCTAAGAAATAACGAGTTTCCGAAATACCAGCAAATAGTTTTTCACACAATCTTGTTGATACTTGGTGGTAATGATCAGTACACAAATCCCACTTGGCTCACCAAATTTTGTTCTTCTAGGTTGAAGCGTTTGTCTACAGTAGCAGTTTTTATATTTAGGTTTCTCTTTGTTCTCTCCTATATAGATAGATGAATTTGGAACTCTAAATCCAACATGGTTTGTAGTAGCTCTTTGAAACTTGACAAAATAAAGGAGTTCTCAGTTTTGTCTCTATGGTTTGTTTCCTCTTCAAGTAGCCCTAGGCACAGACTGTGGAAAAGCACTTTCATTGAGAGGGGTTGCCAAGCTTCTAAGAAATAACGAGTTTCCGAAATACCAGCAAATATTTTTTCACCCAATCTTGATGATACTTGTTGCTAATGATCAGTACACAAATCCCACGTGGCTCACCAAATTTTGTTCTTCTAGGTTGAAGCGTTCGTGTACAGTAGCAGTTTTTATATTTAGGTTTCCCTCTGTTCTCTCCTATACAGATAGATGAACTTGGAACTCTAAATCCAACATGGTTTGTAGTAGCTCTTTGAAACTTGACAAAATAAATGGGTTCTCAGTTTTGTCTCTATGGTGTGTTTCCTGTTCAAGTAGCCCTAGGCACAGACTCTGGAAAAGCACTTTCATTGAGAGGGGTTGTCAAGCTTCTAAGAAATTACGAGTATCCGAAATACCAGCATATATTTTTTCACCCAATCTTGATGATACTTGGTGCTAATGATCAGTACACAAATCCCACTTGGCTCACCAAATTTTGTTCTTCTAGGTTGAAGCGTTCGTCTACAGTAGCAGTTTTTATATTTAGGTTTCCCTCTGTTCTCTCATATATAGATAGATGAATTTGGAACTCTAAATCCAACATGGTTTGTAGTAGCTCTTTGAAACTTGACAAAATAAATGAGTTCTCAGATTTTCTCTATGGTTTGTTTCCTGTTCAAGTAGCCCTAGGCACAGACTCTGGAAAAGCACTTTCATTGAGAGGGGTTGCCAAGCTTCTAAGAAATTACGAGTTTCCGAAATACCAGCAAATATTTTTTCACCCAATCTTGATGATACTTGGTGCTAATGATCAGTACACAAATCCCACTTGGCTCACCAAATTTTGTTCTTCTAGGTTGAAGCGTTCGTCTACAGTAGCAGTTTTTATATTTAGGTTTCCCTCTGTTCTCTCATATATAGATAGATGAATTTGGAACTCTAAATCCAACATGGTTTGTAGTAGCTCTTTGAAACTTGAGAAAATAAATGAGTTCTCAGATTTGTCTCTATGGTTTTTTTCCTGTTCAAGTAGCCCTAGGCACAGACTCTGGAAAAGCACTTTCATTGAGAGGGGTTGCCAAGCTTCTAAGAAATTACGAGTTTCCGAAATACCAGCAAATATTTTTTCACCCAATCTTGATGATACTTGGTGCTAATGATCAGTACACAAATCCCACTTGGCTCACCAAATTTTGTTCTTCTAGGTTGAAGCGTTCGTCTACAGTAGCAGTTTTTATATTTAGGGTTCCCTCTGTTCTCTCATATATAGTTAGATGAATATGGAACTCTAAATCAACATGGTTTGTAGTAGCTCTTTGAAACTTGACAAAATAAATGAGTTCTCAGTTTTGTCTCTATGGTTTGTTTCCTGTTCAAGTAGCCCTAGGCCCAGACTCTGGAAAAGCACTTTCATTGAGAGGGGTTGCCAAGCTTCTAAGAAATTACGAGTTTCCGAAATACCAGCAAATATTTTTTCACCCAAACTTGATGATACTTGGTGCTAATGATCAGTACACAAATCCCACTTGGATCACCAAATTTTGTTCTTCTAGGTTGAAGCGTTCGTCTACAGTAGCAGTTTTTATATTTAGGTTTCCCTCTGTTCTCTCATATATAGATAGATGAATTTGGAACTCTAAATCCAACATGGTTTGTAGTAGCTCTTTGAAACTTGACAATATAAAGGAGTTCTCAGATTTGTCTCTATGGTTTGTTTCCTCTTCAAGTAGCCCTAGGCACAGACTGTGGAAAAGCACTTTCATTGAGAGGGGTTGCCAATCTTCTAAGAAATTACGAGTTTCCGAAATACCAGCAAATATTTTTTCAACCAATCTTGATGATACTTCGTGGTAATGATCAGTACACAAATCCCACTTGGCTCACCAAATTTTGTTCTTCTAGGTTGAAGCATTCGTCTACAGTAGCAGTTTTTATATTTAGGTTTCCCTCTGTTCTCTCCTATATAGATAGATGAATTTGGAACTCTAAATCCAACATGGTTTGTAGTAACTCTTTGAAACTTGACAAAATAAAGGAGTTCTCAGCTTTGTCTGTATGGTTTGTTTCCTCTTAAAGTAGTCCTAGGCACAGACTGTGGAAAGCACTTTCATTGAGATGGTTTGCCAAGCTTCTAAGAAATAACGAGTTTCCGAAATACTAGCAAATATTTTTTCACACAATCTTGTTGATCCTTGCTGGTAATGATCAGTACATAAATCCCACTTGGCTCACCAAATTTTGTTCTTCTAGTTTGAAGTGTTCGTCTACAGTAGCAGTTTTTATATTTAGGTTTCTCTCTGTTCTCTCTATATAGATAGATGAATTTGGAACTCTAAATCCATAATGGTTTGTAGTAGCTCTTTGAAACTTGACAAAATAAAGGAGTTCTTAGATTTGTCTCTATGGTTTGTTTCCTTTTCAATTAGCCCTAGGCACAGACTGTGGAAAAGCACTTTCATTGAGATCGGTTGCCAAGCTTCTAAGAAATAACGAGTTTCCGAAATTCCAGCAAATATTTTTTCACCCAATCTTGATGATACTTGGTGGTAATGATCAGCACACAAATCCCACTTGGCTCACCAAATTTTGTTCTTCTAGGTTGAAGCGTTCGTCTACAGTAGCAGTTTTTATATTTAGGTTTCCCTCTGTTCTCTCCTATATAGATAGATGAATTTGGAACTCTAAATCCAACAGGCTTTGTAGTAGCTCCTTGAAACTTGACAAAATAAAGGGGTTCTCAGTTTTGTCTCTATGGTTTGTTTCCTCTTCAAGTAGCCCTAGGCACAGACTGTGTAAAAGCACTTTCATTGAGAGGGGTTGCCAAACTTCTAAGAAATAACGCGTTTCCGAAATACCAGCAAATATTTTTTCACCCAATCTTGATGATACTTGGTGGTAATGATCAGTACACAAATCCCACTTGGCTTACCAAATTTTGTTCTTCTAGGTTGAAGCGTTCGTCTACAGTAGCAGTTTTTATATTTAGGTTTCCCTCTGTTCTCTTCTATATAGATAGATGAATTTGGAAATCTAAATCCAACATGCTTTGTAGTAGCTCCTTGAAACTTGACAAAATAAATGAGTTCTCAGTTTTGTCTCTATGGTTTGTTTCCTCTTAATGTAGCCCAAGGCACAGACTGTGGAAAAGCACTTTCATTGAGAGGGGTTGCCAAGCTTCTAAGAAATAACAAGTTTCCGAAATACCAGCAAATATTGTTTCACCCAATCTTGATGATACTTGTTGCTAATCATCAGTACACACATCCCACTTGGCTCACCAAATTTAGTTCTTCTAGGTTGAAGCGTTCGTCTACAGTAGCAGTTTTTATATTTAGGTTTCCCTCTGTTCTCTCCTATATAGAAAGATGAATTTGGAACTCTAAATCCAACATGGTTTGTAGTAGCTCTTTGAAACTTGAGAAAAAAAAGGACTTCTCAGTTTTTTCGCTATGTTTTGTTTCCTCTTCAAGTAGCCCTAGGCACAGACTGTGGAAAAGCACTTTCATTGAGAGGGGTTCCCAAGCTTCTAAGAAATAACGAGTTTCCGAAATACCAGCAAATATTTTTTCACAAAATCTTAATGATACTTGGTGGTAATGATCAGTACACAAATCCCACTTGGCTCACCAAATTTTGTTCTTCTAGGTTGAAGCGTTCGTCTACAGTAGCAGTTTTTATATTTAGGTTTCTCTCTGTTCTCTCCTATATAGATAGATGAATTTGGACTCTAAATCCAACATGGTTTGTAGTAGCTCTTTGAAACTTGACAAAATAAAGGAGTTCTCAGTTTTGTCTCTATGGTTTGTTTCCTCTTCAATTAGCCCTAGGCACAGACTGTGGAAAGCACTTTCATTGAGATGGGTTGCCAAGCTTCTAAGAAATAACGAGTTTCCGAAATACCAGCAAATAGTTTTTCACACAATCTTGTTGATACTTGGTGGTAATGATCAGTACACAAATCCCACTTGGCTCACCAAATTTTGTTCTTCTAGGTTGAAGCGTTTGTCTACAGTAGCAGTTTTTATATTTAGGTTTCTCTTTGTTCTCTCCTATATAGATAGATGAATTTGGAACTCTAAATCCAACATGGTTTGTAGTAGCTCTTTGAAACTTGACAAAATAAAGGAGTTCTCAGTTTTGTCTCTATGGTTTGTTTCCTCTTCAAGTAGCCCTAGGCACAGACTGTGGAAAAGCACTTTCATTGAGAGGGGTTGCCAAGCTTCTAAGAAATAACGAGTTTCCGAAATACCAGCAAATATTTTTTCACCCAATCTTGATGATACTTGTTGCTAATGATCAGTACACAAATCCCACTTGGCTCACCAAATTTTGTTCTTCTAGGTTGAAGCGTTCGTGTACAGTAGCAGTTTTTATATTTAGGTTTCCCTCTGTTCTCTCCTATACAGATAGATGAACTTGGAACTCTAAATCCAACATGGTTTGTAGTAGCTCTTTGAAACTTGACAAAATAAATGGGTTCTCAGTTTTGTCTCTATAGTTTGTTTCCTGTTCAAGTAGCCCTAGGCACAGACTCTGGAAAAGCACTTTCATTGAGAGGGGTTGTCAAGCTTCTAAGAAATTACGAGTATCCGAAATACCAGCATATATTTTTTCACCCAATCTTGATGATACTTGGTGCTAATGATCAGTACACAAATCCCACTTGGCTCACCAAATTTTGTTCTTCTAGGTTGAAGCGTTCGTCTACAGTAGCAGTTTTTATATTTAGGTTTCCCTCTGTTCTCTCATATATAGATAGATGAATTTGGAACTCTAAATCCAACATGGTTTGTAGTAGCTCTTTGAAACTTGACAAAATAAATGAGTTCTCAGATTTTCTCTATGGTTGTTTCCTGTTCAAGTAGCCCTAGGCACAGACTCTGGAAAAGCACTTTCATTGAGAGGGGTTGCCAAGCTTCTAAGAAATTACGAGTTTCCGAAATACCAGCAAATATTTTTTCACCCAATCTTGATGATACTTGGTGCTAATGATCAGTACACAAATCCCACTTGGCTCACCAAATTTTGTTCTTCTAGGTTGAAGCGTTCGTCTACAGTAGCAGTTTTTATATTTAGGTTTCCCTCTGTTCTCTCATATATAGATAGATGAATTTGGAACTCTAAATCCAACATGGTTTGTAGTAGCTCTTTGAAACTTGAGAAAATAAATGAGTTCTCAGATTTGTCTCTATGGTTTGTTTCCTGTTCAAGTAGCCCTAGGCACAGACTCTGGAAAAGCACTTTCATTGAGAGGGGTCCAAGCTTCTAAGAAATTACGAGTTTCCGAAATACCAGCAAATATTTTTTCACCCAATCTTGATGATACTTGGTGCTAATGATCAGTACACAAATCCCACTTGGCTCACCAAATTTTGTTCTTCTAGGTTGAAGCGTTCGTCTACAGTAGCAGTTTTTATATTTAGGGTTCCCTCTGTTCTCTCATATATAGATAGATGAATATGGAACTCTAAATCCAACATGGTTTGTAGTAGCTCTTTGAAACTTGACAAAATAAATGAGTTCTCAGTTTTGTCTCTATGGTTTGTTTCCTGTTCAAGTAGCCCTAGGCCCAGACTCTGGAAAAGCACTTTCATTGAGAGGGGTTGCCAAGCTTCTAAGAAATTACGAGTTTCCGAAATACCAGCAAATATTTTTTCACCCAAACTTGATGATACTTGGTGCTAATGATCAGTACACAAATCCCACGTGGCTCACCAAATTTTGTTCTTCTAGGTTGAAGCGTTCGTCTACAGTAGCAGTTTTTATATTTAGGTTTCCCTCTGTTCTCTCATATATAGATAGATGAATTTGGAACTCTAAATCCAACATGGTTTGTAGTAGCTCTTTGAAACTTGACAATATAAAGGAGTTCTCAGATTTGTCTCTATGGTTTGTTTCCTCTTCAAGTAGCCCTAGGCACAGACTGTGGAAAAGCACTTTCATTGAGAGGGGTTGCCAATCTTCAAAGAAATTACGAGTTTCCGAAATACCAGCAAATATTTTTTCAACCAATCTTGATGATACTTCGTGGTAATGATCAGTACACAAATCCCACTTGGCTCACCAAATTTTGTTCTTCTAGGTTGAAGCATTCGTCTACAGTAGCAGTTTTTATATTTAGGTTTCCCTCTGTTCTCTCCTATATAGATAGATGAATTTGGAACTCTAAATCCAACATGGTTTGTAGTAACTCTTTGAAACTTGACAAAATAAAGGAGTTCTCAGCTTTGTCTGTATGGTTTGTTTCCTCTTAAAGTAGTCCTAGGCACAGACTGTGGAAAACACTTTCATTGAGATGGTTTGCCAAGCTTCTAAGAAATAACGAGTTTCCGAAATACCAGCAAATATTTTTTCACACAATCTTGTTGATCCTTGCTGGTAATGATCAGTACATAAATCCCACTTGGCTCACCAAATTTTGTTCTTCTAGTTTGAAGTGTTCGTCTACAGTAGCAGTTTTTATATTTAGGTTTCTCTCTGTTCTCTCTATATAGATAGATGAATTTGGAACTCTAAATCCATAATGGTTTGTAGTAGCTCTTTGAAACTTGACAAAATAAAGGAGTTCGTAGATTTGTCTCTATGGTTTGTTTCCTCTTCAATTAGCCCTAGGCACAGACTGTGGAAAAGCACTTTCATTGAGATGGGTTGCCAAGCTTCTAAGAAATAACGAGTTTCCGAAATACCAGCAAATATTTTTTCACCAATCTTGATGATACTTGGTGGTAATGATCAGCACACAAATCCCACTTGGCTCACCAAATTTTGTTCTTCTCGGTTGAAGCGTTCGTCTACAGTAGCAGTTTTTATATTTAGGTTTCCCTCTGTTCTCTCCTATATAGATAGATGAATTTGGAACTCTAAATCCAACATGCTTTGTGGTAGCTCCTTGAAACTTGACAAAATAAAGGGGTTCTCAGTTTTGTCTCTATGGTTTGTTTCCTCTTCAAGTAGCCCTAGGCACAGACTGTGTAAAAGCACTTTCATTGAGAGGGGTTGCCAAGCTTCTAAGAAATAACGCGTTTCCGAAATACCAGCAAATATTTTTTCACCCAATCTTGATGATACTTGGTGGTAATGATCAGTACACAAATCCCACTTGGCTTACCAAATTTTGTTCTTCTAGGTTGAAGCGTTCGTCTACAGTAGCAGTTTTTATATTTAGGTTTCCCTCTGTTCTCTTCTATATAGATAGATGAATTTGGAAATCTAAATCCAACATGCTTTGTAGTAGCTCCTTGAAACTTGACAAAATAAATGAGTTCTCAGTTTTGTCTCTATGGTTTGTTTCCTCTTAATGTAGCCCAAGGCACAGACTGTGGAAAAGCACTTTCATTGAGAGGGGTTGCCAAGCTTCCTAGAAATAACAAGTTTCCGAAATACCAGCAAATATTGTTTCACCCAATCTTGATGATACTTGTTGCTAATCATCAGTACACACATCCCACTTGGCTCAACAAATTTAGTTCTTCTAGGTTGAAGCGTTCGTGTACAGTAGCAGTTGTTATATTTAGGTTTCCCTCTGTTCTCTCCTATACAGATAGATGAATTTGGAACTCTAAATCCAACATGGTTTGTAGTAGCTCTTTGAAACTTGACAAAATAAAGGAGTTCTCAGTTTTGTCTCTATGGTTTGTTTCCTCTTCAAGTAGCCCTAGGCACAGACTGTGGAAAGCACTTTCATTGAGAGGGGTTGCCAAGCTTCTAAGAAATCACGAGTTTCCGAAATACCAGCAAATATTTTTTCACCCAATCTTGATGATACTTTGTGGTAATGATCAGTACACAAATCCCACTTGGCTCACCAAATTTTGTTCTTCTAGGTTGAAGCGTTCGTCTACAGTAGCAATTTTTATATTTAGGTTTCACTCTGTTCTCTCATATATAGATAGATGAATTTGGAACTCTAAATCCAACATGTTTTTTAGTAGCCCTTTGAAACTTGACAAAATAAAGGAGTTCTCAGTTTTGTCTCTATGGTTTGTTTCCTCTTCAAGTAGCCCTAGGCACAGACTGTGGAAAGCACTTTCATTGAGATGGGTTGCCAAGCTTCTAAGAAATAACGAGTTTCCGAAATACCAGCAAATATTTTTTCACACAATCTTGTTGATACTTGGTGGTAATGATCAGTACACAAATCCCACTTGGCTCACCAAATTTTGTTCTTCTAGGTTGAAGCGTTCGTCTACAGTAGCAGTTTTTATATTTAGGTTTCTCTTTGTTCTCTCCTATATAGATAGATGAATTTGGAACTCTAAATCCAACATGGTTTGTAGTAGCTCTTTGAAACTTGACAAAAAAAAGGAGTTCTCAGTTTTTTCGCTATGGTTTGTTTCCTCTTCAACTAGCCCTAGGCACAGACTGTGGAAAAGCACTTTCATTCAGATGGGTTCCCAAGCTTCTAAGAAATCACGAGTTTCCGAAATACCAGCAAATATTTTTTCACCCAATCTTAATGATACTTGGTGGTAATGATCAGTACACAAATCTCACTGGGCTCACCAAATTTTGTTCTTATAGGTTGAAGCGTTCGTGTACAGTAGCAGTTTTTATATTTAGGTCTCCCTCTGTTCTCTCCAATACAGATAGATGAATTTGGAACTCTAAATACAACATGGTTTGTAGTAGCTCTTTGAAACATGACAAAATAAAGGAGTTCTCAGATTTTCTCTATGGTTTGTTTCCTCTTCAAGTAGCCCTAGGCACAGACTGTGGAAAAGCACTTTCATTGAGAGGGGTTGCCAAGCTTCTAAGTAATAACGCGTTTCCGAAATACCAGCAAATATTTTTTCACCCAATCTTGATGATACTTGGTGGTAATGATCAGTACACAAATCCCACTTGGCTTACCAAATTTTGTTCTTCTAGGTTGAAGCGTTCGTCTACAGTAGCAGTTTTTATATTTAGGTTTCCCTCTGTTCTCTCCTATATAGATAGATGAATTTGGAAATCTAAATCCAACATGCTTTGTAGTAGCTCCTTGAAACTTGACAAAATAAAGGAGTTCTCAGTTTTGTCTCTATGGTTTGTTTCCTCTTAATGTAGCCCAAGGCACAGACTGTGGAATAGCACTTTCATTGAGAGGGGTTGCGAAGCTTCTAAGAAATAACGAGTTTCCGAAATACCAGCAAATATTGTTTCACCCAATCTTGATGATACTTGTTTCTAATCATCAGTACACACATCCCACTTGGCTCACCAAATTTAGTTCTTCTAGGTTGAAGCGTTCGTGTACAGTAGCAGTTTTTATATTTAGGTTTCCCTCTGTTCTCTCCTATACAGATAGATGAATTTGGAACTCTAAATCCAACATGGTTTGTAGTAGCTCTTTGAAACTTGACAAAATAAAGTATTTCTCAGTTTTGTCTCTGCGGTTTGTTTCCTCTTCAAGTAGCCCTAGGCACAGACTGTGGAAAGCACTTTCATTGAGAGGGGTTGCCAAGCTTCTAAGAAATCACGAGTTTCCGAAATACCAGCAAATATTTTTTCACCCAATCTTGATAATACTTGGTGGTAATGATCAGTACACAAATCCCACTTGGCTCACCAAATTTTGTTCTTCTAGGTTGAGGCGTTCGTCTACAGTAGCAGTTTTTATATTTAGGTTTCCCTCTGTTATCTCCCATATAGATAGATAAATTTGGAACTCTAAATCCAACATGGTTTGTAGTAGCTCTTTGAAACTTGACAAAATAGAGGAGTTCTCAGTTTAGTCTCTATGGTTTGTTTCCTCTTCCAGTAGCCCTAGGCACAGACTTTGGAAAGCACTTTCATTTAGAGGGGTTGCCAAGTCTACGAAATAACGAGTTTCCAAAATACCAGCAAATATTTTTTCACCCAATCTTGATGATACTTGGTGGTAATGATCAGTACACAAATCCCACTTGGCTCACCAAATTTTGTTCTTCTAGGTTGAAGCGTTCGTCTACAGTAGCAGTTTGTATATTTAGGTTTCCTTCTGTTCTCTCATATAAAGATAGATGAATTTGGAACTCTAAATCCAACATGGTTTGTAGTAGCTCTTTGAAACTTGACAAAATAAAGGAGTTCTCAGTTTTGTCTCTATGGTTTGTTTCCTCTTCAAGTAGCCCTAGGCACAGACTGTGGAAAGCACTTTCATTGAGAGGGGTTGCCAAGCTTCTACGAAATAACGAGTTTCCGAAATACCAGCAAATATTTTTTCACCCAATCTTGATAATACTTGGTGGTAATGATAGGTACAAAAATCCCACTTGGCTCACCAAATTTTGTTCTTCTAGGTTGAAGCGTTCGTCTACAGTAGCAGTTTTTATATTTAGGTTTCCCTCTGTTCTCTCCCATATAGATAGATGAATTTGGAACTCTAAATCCAACATGGTTTGTAGTAGCTCTTTGAAACTTGACAAAATAAAGGAGTTCTCAGTTTTGTCTCTATGGTTTGTTTCCTCTTCAAGTAGCCCTAGGTACAGACTGTGGAAAAGCACTTTAATTGAGAGTGGTTCCCAAGCTTCTAAGAAATCACTAGTTTCCGAAATACCAGCAAATATTTTTTCACCCAATCTTGATGATACTTGGTGGTAACGATCAGTACAGAAATCCCACTTGGCTCACCAAATTTTGTTCTTCTAGGTTGAAGCGTTCGTGTACAGTAGCAGTTTTTATATTTAGGTTTCCCTCTGTTCTCTCCCATATAGAAAGATGAATTTGGAACTCTAAATCCAACATGGTTTGTAGTAGCTCTTTGAAACTTGACAAAAAAAAGGACTTCTCAGTTTTTTCGCTATGTTTTGTTTCCTCTTCAAGTAGCCCTAGGCACAGACTGTGGAAAAGCACTTTCATTGAGAGGGGTTCCCAAGCTTCTAAGAAATAACGAGTTTCCGAAATACCAGCAAATATTTTTTCACCCAATCTTAATGATACTTGGTGGTAATGATCAGTACACAAATCCCACTTGGCTCACCAAATTTTGTTCTTCTAGGTTGAAGCGTTCGTCTACAGTAGCAGTTTTTATATTTAGGTTTCTCTCTGTTCTCTCCTATATAGATAGATGAATTTGGAACTCTAAATCCTACATGGTTTGTAGTAGCTCTTTGAAACTTGACAAAATAAAGGGGTTCTCAGTTTTGTCTCTATGGTTTGTTTCCTCTTCAAGTAGCCCTAGGCACAGACTGTGTAAAAGCACTTTCATTGAGAGGGGTTGCCAAGCTTCTAAGAAATAACGCGTTTCCGAAATACCAGCAAATATTTTTTCACCCAATCTTGATGATACTTGGTGGTAATGATCAGTACACAAATCCCACTTGGCTTACCAAATTTTGTTCTTCTAGGTTGAAGCGTTCGTCTACAGTAGCAGTTTTTATATTTAGGTTTCCCTCTGTTCTCTTCTATATAGATAGATGAATTTGGAAATCTAAATCCAACATGCTTTGTAGTAGCTCCTTGAAACTTGACAAAATAAATGAGTTCTCAGTTTTGTCTCTATGGTTTGTTTCCTCTTAATGTAGCCCAAGGCACAGACTGTGGAAAAGCACTTTCATTGAGAGGGGTTGCCAAGCTTCTAAGAAATAACAAGTTTCCGAAATACCAGCAAATATTGTTTCACCCAATCTTGATGATACTTGTTGCTAATCATCAGTACACACATCCCACTTGGCTCAACAAATTTAGTTCTTCTAGGTTGAAGCGTTCGTGTACAGTAGCAGTTTTTATATTTAGGTTTCCCTCTGTTCTCTCCTATACAGATAGATGAATTTGGAACTCTAAATCCAACATGGTTTGTAGTAGCTCTTTGAAACTTGACAAAATAAAGGAGTTCTCAGTTTTGTCTCTATGGTTTGTTTCCTCTTCAAGTAGCCCTAGGCACAGACTGTGGAAAGCACTTTCATTGAGAGGGGTTGCCAAGCTTCTAAGAAATCACGAGTTTCCGAAATACCAGCAAATATTTTTTCACCCAATCTTGATGATACTTTGTGGTAATGATCAGTACACAAATCCCACTTGGCTCACCAAATTTTGTTCTTCTAGGTTGAAGCGTTCGTCTACAGTAGCAATTTTTATATTTAGGTTTCACTCTGTTCTCTCATATATAGATAGATGAATTTGGAACTCTAAATCCAACATGTTTTTTAGTAGCCCTTTGAAACTTGACAAAATAAAGGAGTTCTCAGTTTTGTCTCTATGGTTTGTTTCCTCTTCAAGTAGCCCTAGGCACAGACTGTGGAAAGCACTTTCATTGAGATGGGTTGCCAAGCTTCTAAGAAATAACGAGTTTCCGAAATACCAGCAAATATTTTTTCACACAATCTTGTTGATACTTGGTGGTAATGATCAGTACACAAATCCCACTTGGCTCACCAAATTTTGTTCTTCTAGGTTGAAGCGTTCGTCTACAGTAGCAGTTTTTATATTTAGGTTTCTCTTTGTTCTCTCCTATATAGATAGATGAATTTGGAACTCTAAATCCAACATGGTTTGTAGTAGCTCTTTGAAACTTGACAAAAAAAAGGAGTTCTCAGTTTTTTCGCTATGGTTTGTTTCCTCTTCAACTAGCCCTAGGCACAGACTGTGGAAAAGCACTTTCATTCAGATGGGTTCCCAAGCTTCTAAGAAATCACGAGTTTCCGAAATACCAGCAAATATTTTTTCACCCAATCTTAATGATACTTGGTGGTAATGATCAGTACACAAATCTCACTGGGCTCACCAAATTTTGTTCTTATACGTTGAAGCGTTCGTGTACAGTAGCAGTTTTTATATTTAGGTCTCCCTCTGTTCTCTCCAATACAGATAGATGAATTTGGAACTCTAAATACAACATGGTTTGTAGTAGCTCTTTGAAACATGACAAAATAAAGGAGTTCTCAGATTTTCTCTATGGTTTGTTAACTCTTCAAGTAGCCCTAGGCACAGACTGTGGAAAAGCACTTTCATTGAGAGGGGTTGCCAAGCTTCTAAGTAATAACGCGTTTCCGAAATACCAGCAAATATTTTTTCACCCAATCTTGATGATACTTGGTGGTAATGATCAGTACACAAATCCCACTTGGCTTACCAAATTTTGTTCTTCTAGGTTGAAGCGTTCGTCTACAGTAGCAGTTTTTATATTTAGGTTTCCCTCTGTTCTCTCCTATATAGATAGATGAATTTGGAAATCTAAATCCAACATGCTTTGTAGTAGCTCCTTGAAACTTGACAAAATAAAGGAGTTCTCAGTTTTGTCTCTATGGTTTGTTTCCTCTTAATGTAGCCCAAGGCACAGACTGTGGAAAAGCACTTTCATTGAGAGGGGTTGCGAAGCTTCTAAGAAATAACGAGTTTCCGAAATACCAGCAAATATTGTTTCACCCAATCTTGATGATACTTGTTTCTAATCATCAGTACACACATCCCACTTGGCTCACCAAATTTAGTTCTTCTAGGTTTAAGCGTCGTGACAGTAGCAGTTTTTATATTTAGGTTTCCCTCTGTTCTCTCCTATACAGATAGATGAATTTGGAACTCTAAATCCAACATGGTTTGTAGTAGCTCTTTGAAACTTGACAAAATAAAGTATTTCTCAGTTTTGTTCTCTGCGGTTTGTTTCCTCTTCAAGTAGCCCTAGGCACAGACTTGTGGAAAGCACTTTCATTGAGAGGGGTTGCAAGCTTCTAAGAAATCACGAGTTTCCGAAATACCAGCAAATATTTTTTCACCCAATCTTGATAATACTTGGTGGTAATGATCAGTACACAAATCCCACTTGGCTCACCAAATTTGTTCTTCTAGGTTGAGGCGTTCGTCTAACAGTAGCAGTTTTTATATTTAGGTTTCCCTCTGTTATCTTCCCATATAGATAGATAAATTTGGAACTCTAAATCCAACATGGTTTGTAGTAGCTCTTTGAAACTTGACAAAATAGAGGAGTTCTCAGTTTAGTCTCTATGGTTTGTTTCCTCTTCCAGTAGCCCTAGGCACAGACTTTGGAAAGCACTTTCATTTAGAGGGGTTGCCAAGTCTACGAAATAACGAGTTTCCAAAATACCAGCAAATATTTTTTCACCCAATCTTGATGATACTTGGTGGTAATGATCAGTACACAAATCCCACTTGGCTCACCAAATTTTGTTCTTCTAGGTTGAAGCGTTCGTCTACAGTAGCAGTTTGTATATTTAGGTTTCCTTCTGTTCTCTCATATAAAGATAGATGAATTTGGAACTCTAAATCCAACATGGTTTGTAGTAGCTCTTTGAAACTTGACAAAATAAAGGAGTTCTCAGTTTTGTCTCTATGGTTTGTTTCCTCTTCAAGTAGCCCTAGGCACAGACTGTGGAAAGCACTTTCATTGAGAGGGGTTGCCAAGCTTCTACGAAATAACGAGTTTCCGAAATACCAGCAAATATTTTTTCACCCAATCTTGATAATACTTGGTGGTAATGATAGGTACAAAAATCCCACTTGGCTCACCAAATTTTGTTCTTCTAGGTTGAAGCGTTCGTCTACAGTAGCAGTTTTTATATTTAGGTTTCCCTCTGTTCTCTCCCATATAGATAGATGAATTTGGAACTCTAAATCCAACATGGTTTGTAGTAGCTCTTTGAAACTTGACAAAATAAAGGAGTTCTCAGTTTTGTCTCTATGGTTTGTTTCCTCTTCAAGTAGCCCTAGGTACAGACTGTGGAAAAGCACTTTAATTGAGAGTGGTTCCCAAGCTTCTAAGAAATCACTAGTTTCCGAAATACCAGCAAATATTTTTTCACCCAATCTTGATGATACTTGGTGGTAACGATCAGTACAGAAATCCCACTTGGCTCACCAAATTTTGTTCTTCTAGGTTGAAGCGTTCGTGTACAGTAGCAGTTTTTATATTTAGGTTTCCCTCTGTTCTCTCCCATATAGAAAGATGAATTTGGAACTCTAAATCCAACATGGTTTGTAGTAGCTCTTTGAAACTTGACAAAAAAAAGGACTTCTCAGTTTTTTCGCTATGTTTTGTTTCCTCTTCAAGTAGCCCTAGGCACAGACTGTGGAAAAGCACTTTCATTGAGAGGGGTTCCCAAGCTTCTAAGAAATAACGAGTTTCCGAAATACCAGCAAATATTTTTTCACCCAATCTTAATGATACTTGGTGGTAATGATCAGTACACAAATCCCACTTGGCTCACCAAATTTTGTTCTTCTAGGTTGAAGCATTCGTCTACAGTAGCAGTTTTTATATTTAGGTTTCTCTCTGTTCTCTCCTATATAGATAGATGAATTTGGAACTCTAAATCCAACATGGTTTGTAGTAGCTCTTTGAAACTTGACAAAATAAAGCAGTTCTCAGTTTTGTCTCTATGGTTTGTTTCCTCTTCAATTAGCCCTAGGCACAGACTGTGGAAAGCACTTTCATTGAGATGGGTTGCCAAGCTTCTAAGAAATAACGAGTTTCCGAAATACCAGCAAATAGTTTTTCACACAATCTTGTTGATACTTGGTGGTAATGATCAGTACACAAATCCCACTTGGCTCACCAAATTTTGTTCTTCTAGGTTGAATCGTTTGTCTACAGTAGCAGTTTTTATATTTAGGTTTCTCTTTGTTCTCTGCTATATAGATAGATGAATTTTGGAACTCTAAATCCAACATGGTTTTTAGTAGCTCTTTGAAACTTGACAAAATAAAGGAGTTCTCAGTTTTGTCTCTATGGTTTGTTTCCTCTTCAAGTAGCCCTAGGCACAGACTGTGGAAAAAGCACTTTCATTGAGAGGGGTTGCCAAGCTTCTAAGAAATAACGAGTTTCCGAAATACCAGCCAATATTTTTTCACCCAATCTTGATGATACTTGTTGCTAATGATCAGAACACAAATCCCACTTGGCTCACCAAATTTTGTTCTTCTAGGTTGAAGCGTTCGTGTACAGTAGCAGTTTTTATATTTAGGTTTCCCTCTGTTCTCTCCTATACAGATAGATGAACTTGGAACTCTAAATCCAACATGGTTTGTAGTAGCTCTTTGAAACTTGACAAAATAAATGGGTTCTCAGTTTTTTCTCTATGGTTTGTTTCCTGTTCAAGTAGCCCTAGGCACAGACTCTGGAAAAGCACTTTCATTGAGAGGGTTTGTCAAGCTTCTAAGAAATTACGAGTATCCGAAATACCAGCATATATTTTTTCACCCAATCTTGATGATACTTGGTGCTAATGATCAGTACATAAATCCCACTTGGCTCACCAAATTTTGTTCTTCTAGGTTGAAGCGTTCGTCTACAGTAGCAGTTTTTATATTTAGGTTTCCCTCTGTTCTCTCATATATAGATAGATGAATTTGGAACTCTAAATCCAACATGGTTTGTAGTAGCTCTTTGAAACTTGACAAAATAAATGAGTTCTCAGATTTTCTCTATGGTTTGTTTCCTGTTCAAGTAGCCCTAGGCACATACTCTGGAAAAGCACTTTCATTGAGAGGGTTGCCAAGCTTCTAAGAAATTACGAGTTTCCGAAATACCAGCAAATATTTTTTCACCCAATCTTGATGATACTTGGTGCTAATGATCAGTACACAAATCCCACTTGGCTCACCAAATTTTGTTCTTCTAGGTTGAAGCGTTCGTCTACAGTTGCAGTTTTAATATTTAGGTTTCCCTCTGTTCTCTCATACATAGATAGATGAATTTGGAACTCTAAATCCAACATGGTTTGTAGTAGCTCTTTGAAACTTGAGAAAATAAATGAGTTCTCAGATTTGTCTCTATGGTTTGTTTCCTGTTCAAGTAGCCCTAGGCACAGACTCTGGAAAAGCACTTTCATTGAGAGGGGTTGCCAAGCTTCTAAGAAATTACGAGTTTCCGAAATACCAGCAAATATTTTTTTCACCCAATCTTGATGATACTTGGTGCTAATGATCAGTACACAAATCCCACTTGGCTCACCAAATTTTGTTCTTCTATGTTGAAGCGTTCGTCTACAGTAGCAGTTTTTATATTTAGGGTTCCCTCTGTTCTCTCATATATAGATAGATGAATTTGGAACTCTAAATCCAACATGGTTTGTAGTAGCTCTTTGAAACTTGACAAAATAAATGAGTTCTCAGTTTTGTCTCTATGGTTTGTTTCCTGTTCAAGTAGCCCTAGGCCCAGACTCTGGAAAAGCACTTTCATTGAGAGGGGTTGCCAAGCTTCTAAGAAATTACGAGTTTCCGAAATACCAGCAAATATTTTTTCACCCAAACTTGATGATACTTGGTGCTAATGATCAGTACACAAATCCCACTTGGCTCACCAAATTTTGTTCTTCTAGGTTGAAGCATTCGTCTACAGTAGCAGTTTTTATATTTAGGTTTCCCTCTGTTCTCTCCTATATAGATAGATGAATTTGGAACTCTAAATCCAACATGGTTTGTAGTAACTCTTTGAAACTTGACAAAATAAAGGAGTTCTCAGCTTTGTCTGTATGGTTTGTTTCCTCTTAAAGTAGTCCTAGGCACAGACTGTGGAAAACACTTTCATTGAGATGGTTTGCCAAGCTTCTAAGAAATAACGAGTTTCCGAAATACCAGCAAATATTTTTTCACACAATCTTGTTGATCCTTGCTGGTAATGATCAGTACATAAATCCCACTTGGCTCACCAAATTTTGTTCTTCTAGTTTGAAGTGTTCGTCTACAGTAGCAGTTTTTATATTTAGGTTTCTCTCTGTTCTCTCTATATAGATAGATGAATTTGGAACTCTAAATCCATAATGGTTTGTAGTAGCTCTTTGAAACTTGACAAAATAAAGGAGTTCTTAGATTTGTCTCTATGGTTTGTTTCCTCTTCAATTAGCCCTAGGCACAGACTGTGGAAAAGCACTTTCATTGAGATGGGTTGCCAAGCTTCTAAGAAATAACGAGTTTCCGAAATACCAGCAAATATTTTTTCACCCAATCTTGATGATACTTGGTGGTAATGATCAGCACACAAATCCCACTTGGCTCACCAAATTTTGTTCTTCTAGGTTGAAGCGTTCGTCTACAGTAGCAGTTTTTATATTTAGGTTTCCCTCTGTTCTCTCCTATATAGATAGATGAATTTGGAACTCTAAATCCAACATGCTTTGTAGTAGCTCCTTGAAACTTGACAAAATAAAGGGGTTCTCAGTTTTGTCTCTATGGTTTGTTTCCTCTTCAAGTAGCCCTAGGCACAGACTGTGTAAAAGCACTTTCATTGAGAGGGGTTGCCAAGCTTCTAAGAAATAACGCGTTTCCGAAATACCAGCAAATATTTTTTCACCCAATCTTGATGATACTTGGTGGTAATGATCAGTACACAAATCCCACTTGGCTTACCAAATTTTGTTCTTCTAGGTTGAAGCGTTCGTCTACAGTAGCAGTTTTTATATTTAGGTTTCCCTCTGTTCTCTTCTATATAGATAGATGAATTTGGAAATCTAAATCCAACATGCTTTGTAGTAGCTCCTTGAAACTTGACAAAATAAATGAGTTCTCAGTTTTGTCTCTATGGTTTGTTTCCTCTTAATGTAGCCCAAGGCACAGACTGTGGAAAAGCACTTTCATTGAGAGGGGTTGCCAAGCTTCTAAGAAATAACAAGTTTCCGAAATACCAGCAAATATTGTTTCACCCAATCTTGATGATACTTGTTGCTAATCATCAGTACACACATCCCACTTGGCTCAACAAATTTAGTTCTTCTAGGTTGAAGCGTTCGTGTACAGTAGCAGTTTTTATATTTAGGTTTCCCTCTGTTCTCTCCTATACAGATAGATGAATTTGGAACTCTAAATCCAACATGGTTTGTAGTAGCTCTTTGAAACTTGACAAAATAAATGAGTTCTCAGATTTTCTCTATGGTTTGTTTCCTGTTCAAGTAGCCCTAGGCACATACTCTGGAAAAGCACTTTCATTGAGAGGGGTTGCCAAGCTTCTAAGAAATTACGAGTTTCCGAAATACCAGCAAATATTTTTTCACCCAATCTTGATGATACTTGGTGCTAATGATCAGTACACAAATCCCACTTGGCTCACCAAATTTTGTTCTTCTAGGTTGAAGCGTTCGTCTACAGTTGCAGTTTTAATATTTAGGTTTCCCTCTGTTCTCTCATACATAGATAGATGAATTTGGAACTCTAAATCCAACATGGTTTGTAGTAGCTCTTTGAAACTTGAGAAAATAAATGAGTTCTCAGATTTGTCTCTATGGTTTGTTTCCTGTTCAAGTAGCCCTAGGCACAGACTCTGGAAAAGCACTTTCATTGAGAGGGGTTGCCAAGCTTCTAAGAAATTACGAGTTTCCGAAATACCAGCAAATATTTTTTCACCCAATCTTGATGATACTTGGTGCTAATGATCAGTACACAAATCCCACTTGGCTCACCAAATTTTGTTCTTCTATGTTGAAGCGTTCGTCTACAGTAGCAGTTTTTATATTTAGGGTTCCCTCTGTTCTCTCATATATAGATAGATGAATTTGGAACTCTAAATCCAACATGGTTTGTAGTAGCTCTTTGAAACTTGACAAAATAAATGAGTTCTCAGTTTTGTCTCTATGGTTTGTTTCCTGTTCAAGTAGCCCTAGGCCCAGACTCTGGAAAAGCACTTTCATTGAGAGGGGTTGCCAAGCTTCTAAGAAATTACGAGTTTCCGAAATACCAGCAAATATTTTTTCACCCAAACTTGATGATACTTGGTGCTAATGATCAGTACACAAATCCCACTTGGCTCACCAAATTTTGTTCTTCTAGGTTGAAGCATTCGTCTACAGTAGCAGTTTTTATATTTAGGTTTCCCTCTGTTCTCTCCTATATAGATAGATGAATTTGGAACTCTAAATCCAACATGGTTTGTAGTAACTCTTTGAAACTTGACAAAATAAAGGAGTTCTCAGCTTTGTCTGTATGGTTTGTTTCCTCTTAAAGTAGTCCTAGGCACAGACTGTGGAAAACACTTTCATTGAGATGGTTTGCCAAGCTTCTAAGAAATAACGAGTTTCCGAAATACCAGCAAATATTTTTTCACACAATCTTGTTGATCCTTGCTGGTAATGATCAGTACATAAATCCCACTTGGCTCACCAAATTTTGTTCTTCTAGTTTGAAGTGTTCGTCTACAGTAGCAGTTTTTATATTTAGGTTTCTCTCTGTTCTCTCTATATAGATAGATGAATTTGGAACTCTAAATCCATAATGGTTTGTAGTAGCTCTTTGAAACTTGACAAAATAAAGGAGTTCTTAGATTTGTCTCTATGGTTTGTTTCCTCTTCAATTAGCCCTAGGCACAGACTGTGGAAAAGCACTTTCATTGAGATGGGTTGCCAAGCTTCTAAGAAATAACGAGTTTCCGAAATACCAGCAAATATTTTTTCACCCAATCTTGATGATACTTGGTGGTAATGATCAGCACACAAATCCCACTTGGCTCACCAAATTTTGTTCTTCTAGGTTGAAGCGTTCGTCTACAGTAGCAGTTTTTATATTTAGGTTTCCCTCTGTTCTCTCCTATATAGATAGATGAATTTGGAACTCTAAATCCAACATGCTTTGTAGTAGCTCCTTGAAACTTGACAAAATAAAGGGGTTCTCAGTTTTGTCTCTATGGTTTGTTTCCTCTTCAAGTAGCCCTAGGCACAGACTGTGTAAAAGCACTTTCATTGAGAGGGGTTGCCAAGCTTCTAAGAAATAACGCGTTTCCGAAATACCAGCAAATATTTTTTCACCCAATCTTGATGATACTTGGTGGTAATGATCAGTACACAAATCCCACTTGGCTTACCAAATTTTGTTCTTCTAGGTTGAAGCGTTCGTCTACAGTAGCAGTTTTTATATTTAGGTTTCCCTCTGTTCTCTTCTATATAGATAGATGAATTTGGAAATCTAAATCCAACATGCTTTGTAGTAGCTCCTTGAAACTTGACAAAATAAATGAGTTCTCAGTTTTGTCTCTATGGTTTGTTTCCTCTTAATGTAGCCCAAGGCACAGACTGTGGAAAAGCACTTTCATTGAGAGGGGTTGCCAAGCTTCTAAGAAATAACAAGTTTCCGAAATACCAGCAAATATTGTTTCACCCAATCTTGATGATACTTGTTGCTAATCATCAGTACACACATCCCACTTGGCTCAACAAATTTAGTTCTTCTAGGTTGAAGCGTTCGTGTACAGTAGCAGTTTTTATATTTAGGTTTCCCTCTGTTCTCTCCTATACAGATAGATGAATTTGGAACTCTAAATCCAACATGGTTTGTAGTAGCTCTTTGAAACTTGACAAAATAAAGGAGTTCTCAGTTTTGTCTCTATGGTTTGTTTCCTCTTCAAGTAGCCCTAGGCACAGACTGTGGAAAGCACTTTCATTGAGAGGGGTTGCCAAGCTTCTTAGAAATCACGAGTTTCCGAAATACCAGCAAATATTTTTTCACCCAATCTTGATGATACTTTGTGGTAATGATCAGTACACAAATCCCACTTGGCTCACCAAATTTTGTTCTTCTAGGTTGAAGCGTTCGTCTACAGTAGCAATTTTTATATTTAGGTTTCACTCTGTTCTCTCATATATAGATAGATGAATTTGGAACTCTAAATCCAACATGTTTTTTAGTAGCCCTTTGAAACTTGACAAAATAAAGGAGTTCTCAGTTTTGTCTCTATGGTTTGTTTCCTCTTCAAGTAGCCCTAGGCACAGACTGTGGAAAGCACTTTCATTGAGATGGGTTGCCAAGCTTCTAAGAAATAACGAGTTTCCGAAATACCAGCAAATATTTTTTCACACAATCTTGTTGATACTTGGTGGTAATGATCAGTACACAAATCCCACTTGGCTCACCAAATTTTGTTCTTCTAGGTTGAAGCGTTCGTCTACAGTAGCAGTTTTTATATTTAGGTTTCTCTTTGTTCTCTCCTATATAGATAGATGAATTTGGAACTCTAAATCCAACATGGTTTGTAGTAGCTCTTTGAAACTTGACAAAAAAAAGGAGTTCTCAGTTTTTTCGCTATGGTTTGTTTCCTCTTCAAGTAGCCCTAGGCACAGACTGTGGAAAAGCACTTTCATTGAGATGGGTTCCCAAGCTTCTAAGAAATCACGAGTTTCCGAAATACCAGCAAATATTTTTTCACCCAATCTTAATGATACTTGGTGGTAATGATCAGTACACAAATCTCACTGGGCTCACCAAATTTTGTTCTTATAGGTTGAAGCGTTCGTGTACAGTAGCAGTTTTTATATTTAGGTCTCCCTCTGTTCTCTCCAATACAGATAGATGAATTTGGAACTCTAAATCCAACATGGTTTGTAGTAGCTCTTTGAAACATGACAAAATAAAGGAGTTCTCAGATTTTCTCTATGGTTTGTTTCCTCTTCAAGTAGCCCTAGGCACAGACTGTGGAAAAGCACTTTCATTGAGAGGGGTTGCCAAGCTTCTAAGTAATAACGCGTTTCCGAAATACCAGCAAATATTTTTTCACCCAATCTTGATGATACTTGGTGGTAATGATCAGTACACAAATCCCACTTGGCTTACCAAATTTTGTTCTTCTAGGTTGAAGCGTTCGTCTACAGTAGCAGTTTTTATATTTAGGTTTCCCTCTGTTCTCTCCTATATAGATAGATGAATTTGGAAATCTAAATCCAACATGCTTTGTAGTAGCTCCTTGAAACTTGACAAAATAAAGGAGTTCTCAGTTTTGTCTCTATGGTTTGTTTCCTCTTAATGTAGCCCAAGGCACAGACTGTGGAAAAGCACTTTCATTGAGAGGGGTTGCCAAGCTTCTAAGAAATAACGAGTTTCCGAAATACCAGCAAATATTGTTTCACCCAATCTTGATGATACTTGTTTCTAATCATCAGTACACACATCCCACTTGGCTCACCAAATTTAGTTCTTCTAGGTTGAAGCGTTCGTGTACAGTAGCAGTTTTTATATTTAGGTTTCCCTCTGTTCTCTCCTATACAGATAGATGAATTTGGAACTCTAAATCCAACATGGTTTGTAGTAGCTCTTTGAAACTTGACAAAATAAAGTAGTTCTCAGTTTTGTCTCTGCGGTTTGTTTCCTCTTCAAGTAGCCCTAGGCACAGACTGTGGAAAGCACTTTCATTGAGAGGGGTTGCCAAGCTTCTAAGAAATCACGAGTTTCCGAAATACCAGCAAATATTTTTTCACCCAATCTTGATAATACTTGGTGGTAATGATCAGTACACAAATCCCACTTGGCTCACCAAATTTTGTTCTTCTAGGTTGAGGCGTTCGTCTACAGTAGCAGTTTTTATATTTAGGTTTCCCTCTGTTATCTCCCATATAGATAGATAAATTTGGAACTCTAAATCCAACATGGTTTGTAGTAGCTCTTTGAAACTTGACAAAATAGAGGAGTTCTCAGTTTAGTCTCTATGGTTTGTTTCCTCTTCCAGTAGCCCTAGGCACAGACTTTGGAAAGCACTTTCATTTAGAGGGGTTGCCAAGTCTACGAAATAACGAGTTTCCAAAATACCAGCAAATATTTTTTCACCCAATCTTGATGATACTTGGTGGTAATGATCAGTACACAAATCCCACTTGGCTCACCAAATTTTGTTCTTCTAGGTTGAAGCGTTCGTCTACAGTAGCAGTTTGTATATTTAGGTTTCCTTCTGTTCTCTCATATAAAGATAGATGAATTTGGAACTCTAAATCCAACATGGTTTGTAGTAGCTCTTTGAAACTTGACAAAATAAAGGAGTTCTCAGTTTTGTCTCTATGGTTTGTTTCCTCTTCAAGTAGCCCTAGGCACAGACTGTGGAAAGCACTTTCATTGAGAGGGGTTGCCAAGCTTCTACGAAATAACGAGTTTCCGAAATACCAGCAAATATTTTTTCACCCAATCTTGATAATACTTGGTGGTAATGATAGGTACAAAAATCCCAGTTGGCTCACCAAATTTTGTTCTTCTAGGTTGAAGCGTTCGTTTACAGTAGCAGTTTTTATATTTAGGTTTCCCTCTGTTCTCTCCCATATAGATAGATGAATTTGGAACTCTAAATCCAACATGGTTTGTAGTAGCTCTTTGAAACTTGACAAAATAAAGGAGTTCTCAGTTTTGTCTCTATGGTTTGTTTCCTCTTCAAGTAGCCCTACGTACAGACTGTGGAAAAGCACTTTAATTGAGAGTGGTTCCCAAGCTTCTAAGAAATCACTAGTTTCCGAAATACCAGCAAATATTTTTTCACCCAATCTTGATGATACTTGGTGGTAACGATCAGTACAGAAATCCCACTTGGCTCACCAAATTTTGTTCTTCTAAGTTGAAGCGTTCGTGTACAGTAGCAGTTTTTATATTTAGGTTTCCCTCTGTTCTCTCCCATATAGAAAGATGAATTTGGAACTCTAAATCCAACATGGTTTGTAGTAGCTCTTTGAAACTTGACAAAAAAAAGGACTTCTCAGTTTTTTCGCTATGTTTTGTTTCCTCTTCAAGTAGCCCTAGGCACAGACTGTGGAAAAGCACTTTCATTGAGAGGGGTTCCCAAGCTTCTAAGAAATAACGAGTTTCCGAAATACCAGCAAATATTTTTTCACCCAATCTTAATGATACTTGGTGGTAATGATCAGTACACAAATCCCACTTGGCTCACCAAATTTTGTTCTTCTAGGTTGAAGCGTTCGTCTACAGTAGCAGTTTTTATATTTAGGTTTCTCTCTGTTCTCTCCTATATAGATAGATGAATTTGGAACTCTAAATCCAACATGGTTTGTAGTAGCTCTTTGAAACTTGACAAAATAAAGCAGTTCTCAGTTTTGTCTCTATGGTTTGTTTCCTCTTCAATTAGCCCTAGGCACAGACTGTGGAAAGCACTTTCATTGAGATGGGTTGCCAAGCTTCTAAGAAATAACGAGTTTCCGAAATACCAGCAAATAGTTTTTCACACAATCTTGTTGATACTTGTGGTAATGATCAGTACACAAATCCCACTTGGCTCACCAAATTTTGTTCTTCTAGGTTGAATCGTTTGTCTACAGTAGCAGTTTTTATATTTAGGTTTCTCTTTGTTCTCTGCTATATAGATAGATGAATTTGGAACTCTAAATCCAACATGGTTTTTTAGTAGCTCTTTGAAACTTGACAAAATAAAGGAGTTCTCAGTTTTGTCTCTATGGTTTGTTTCCTCTTCAAGTATCCTAGGCACAGACTGTGGAAAAGCACTTTCATTGAGAGGGGTTGCCAAGCTTCTAAGAAATAACGAGTTTCCGAAATACCAGCCAATATTTTTTTCACCCAATCTTGATGATACTTGTTGCTAATGATCAGTACACAAATCCCACTTGGCTCACCAAATTTTGTTCTTCTAGGTTGAAGCGTTCGTGTACAGTAGCAGTTTTTATATTTAGGTTTCCCTCTGTTCTCTCCTATACAGATAGATGAACTTGGAACTGTAAATCCAACATGGTTTGTAGTAGCTCTTTGAAACTTGACAAAATAAATGAGTTCTCAGATTTGTCTCTATGGTTTGTTTCCTGTTCAAGTAGCCCTAGGCCCAGACTCTGGAAAAGCACTTTCATTGAGAGGGGTTGCCAAGCTTCTAAGAAATTACGAGTTTCCGAAATACCAGCAAATATTTTTTCACCCAAACTTGATGATACTTGGTGCTAATGATCAGTACACAAATCCCACTTGGCTCACCAAATTTTGTTCTTCTAGGTTGAAGCGTTCGTCTACAGTAGCAGTTTTTATATTTAGGTTTCCCTCTGTTCTCTCATATATAGATAGATGAATTTGGAACTCTAAATCCAACATGGTTTGTAGTAACTCTTTGAAACTTGACAAAATAAAGGAGTTCTCAGCTTTGTCTCTATGGTTTGTTTCCTCTTAAAGTAGTCCTAGGCACAGACTGTGGAAAGCACTTTCATTGAGATGGTTTGCCTAGCTTCTAAGAAATAACGAGTTTCCGAAATACCAGCAAATATTTTTTCACACAATCTTGTTGATCCTTGCTGGTAATGATCAGTACATAAATCCCACTTGGCTCACCAAATTTTGTTCTTCTAGTTTGAAGTGTTCGTCTACAGTAGCAGTTTTTATATTTAGGTTTCTCTCTGTTCTCTCTATATAGATAGATGAATTTGGAACTCTAAATTCATAATGGTTTGTAGTAGCTCTTTGAAACTTGACAAAATAAAGGAGTTCTCAGATTTGTCTCTATGGTTTGTTTCCTCTTCAATTAGCCCTAGGCACAGACTGTGGAAAAGCACTTTCATTGAGAGGGGTTGCCAAGCTTCTAAGAAATAACGAGTTTCCGAAATACCAGCAAATATTTTTTCACCCAATCTTGATGATACTTGGTGGTAATGATCAGTACACAAATCCCACTTGGCTCACCAAATTTTGTTCTTCTAGGTTGAAGCGTTCGTCTACAGTAGCAGTTTTTATATTTAGGTTTCCCTCTGTTCTCTCCTATATAGATAGATGAATTTGGAACTCTAAATCCAACATGCTTTGTAGTAGCTCCTTGAAAGTTGACAAAATAAAGGGGTTCTCAGTTTTGTCTCTATGGTTTGTTTCCTCTTCAAGTAGCCCTAGGCACAGACTGTGGAAAAGCACTTTCATTGAGAGGGGTTGCCAAGCTTCTAAGAAATAACGAGTTTCTGAAATACTAGCAAATATTTTTTCACCCAATCTTGATGATACTTGTTGCTAATGATCAGTACACAAATTCCACTTGGCTCACCAAATTTTGTTCTTCTTGGTTGAAGCGTTCGTGTACAGTAGCAGTTTTTATATTTAGGTTTCACTCTGTTCTCTCCTATACAGATAGATGAATTTGGAACTCTAAATCCAACATGGTTTGTAGTAGCTCCTTGAAACATGACAAAATAAAGGAGTTCTCAGATTTGTCTCTATGGTTTGTTTCCTCTTCAAGTAGCCCTAGGCACAGACTGTGTAAAAGCACTTTCATTGAGAGGGGTTGCCAAGCTTCTAAGAAATAACGAGTTTCCGAAATACCAGCAAATATTTTTTCACCCAATCTTGATGATACTTGGTGGTAATGATCAGTACACAAATCCCACTTGGCTTACCAAATTTTGTTCTTCTAGGTTGAAGCGTTCGTCTACAGTAGCAGTTTTTATATTTAGGTTTCCCTCTGTTCTCTTCTATATAGATAGATGAATTTTGAAATCTAAATCCAACATGCTTTGTAGTAGCTCCTTGAAACTTGACAAAATAAATGAGTTCTCAGTTTTGTCTCTATGGTTTGTTTCCTCTTAATGTAGCCCAAGGCACAGACTGTGGAAAAGCACTTTCATTGAGAGGGGTTGCCAAGCTTCTAAGAAATAACAAGTTTCCGAAATACCAGCAAATATTGTTTCACCCAATCTTGATGATACTTGTTGCTAATCATCAGTACACACATCCCACTTGGCTCACCAAATTTAGTTCTTCTAGGTTGAAGTGTTCGTGTACAGTAGCAGTTTTTATATTTAGGTTTCCCTCTGTTCTCTCCTATACAGATAGATGAATTTGGAACTCTAAATCCAACATGGTTTGTAGTAGCTCTTTGAAACTTGACAAAATAAAGGAGTTCTCAGTTTTGTCTCTATGGTTTGTTTCCTCTTCAAGTAGCCCTAGGCACAGACTGTGGAAAGCACTTTCATTGAGACGGGTTGCCAAGCTTCTAAGAAATCACGAGTTTCCGAAATACCAGCAAATATTTTTTCACCCAATCTTGATGATACTTGGTGGTAATGATCAGTACACAAATCCCACTTGGCTCACCAAATTTTGTTCTTCTAGGTTGAAGCGTTCGTCTACAGTAGCAGTTTTTATATTTAGGTTTCACTCTGTTCTCTCATATATAGATAGATGAATTTGGAACTCTAAATCCAACATGTTTTTTAGTAGCCCTTTGAAACTTGACAAAATAAAGGAGTTCTCAGTTTTGTCTCTATGGTTTGTTTCCTCTTCAAGTAGCCCTAGGCACAGACTGTGGAAAGCACTTTCATTGAGATGGGTTGCCAAGCTTCTAAGAAATAACGAGTTTCCGAAATACCAGCAAATATTTATTCACACAATCTTGTTGATACTTGGTGGTAATGATCAGTACACAAATCCCACTTGGCTCACCAAATTTTGTTCTTCTAGGTTGAAGCGTTCGTCTACAGTAGCAGTTTTTATATTTAGGTTTCTCTTTGTTCTCTCCTATATAGATAGATGAATTTGGAACTCTAAATCCAACATTGTTTGTAGTAGCTCTTTGTAACTTGACAAAATAAAGGAGTTCTCAGTTTTGTCTCTATGGTTTGTTTCCTCTTCAAGTAGCCCTAGGCACAGACTGTTTAAAAGCACTTTCATTGAGAGGGGTTGCCAAGCTTCTAAGAAATCACGAGTTTCCGAAATACCAGCAAATATTTTTTCACCCAATCTTGATGATACTTGGTGGTAACGATCAGTACAAAAATCCCACTTGGCTCACCAAATTTTGTTCTTCTAGGTTGAAGCGTTCGTCTACAGTAGCAGTTTTTATATTTAGGTTTCCCTCTGTTCTCTCCTATATAGAAAGATGAATTTGGAACTCTAAATCCAACATGGTTTGTAGTAGCTCTTTGAAACTTGACAAAAAAAAGGAGTTCTCAGTTTTTTCGCTATGGTTTGTTTCCTCTTCAAGTAGCCCTAGGCACAGACTGTGGAAAAGCACTTTCATTGAGATGGGTTCCCAAGCTTCTAAGAAATCACGAGTTTCCGAAATACCAGCAAATATTTTTTCACCCAATCTTAATGATACTTGGTGGTAATGATCAGTACACAAATCTCACTGGGCTCACCAAATTTTGTTCTTATAGGTTGAAGCGTTCGTGTACAGTAGCAGTTTTTATATTTAGGTCTCCCTCTGTTCTCTCCTATACAGATAGATGAATTTGGAACTCTAAATCCAACATGGTTTGTAGTAGCTCTTTGAAACATGACAAAATAAAGGAGTTCTCAGATTTGTCTCTATGGTTTGTTTCCTCTTCAAGTAGCAATAGGCACAGACTGTGGAAAAGCACTTTCATTGAGAGGGGTTGCCAAGCTTCTAAGTAATAACGCGTTTCCGAAATACCAGCAAATATTTTTTCACCCAATCTTGATGATACTTGGTGGTAAAGATCAGTACACAAATCCCACTTGGCTTACCAAATTTTGTTCTTCTAGGTTGAAGCGTTCGTCTACAGTAGCAGTTTTTATATTTAGGTTTCCCTCTGTTCTCTCCTATATGGATAGATGAATTTGGAAATCTAAATCCAACATGCTTTGTAGTAGCTCTTTGAAACTTGACAAAATATAGGAGTTCTCAGTTTTTTCTCTATGGTTTGTTTCCTCTTCAATTAGCACTAGGCACACACTGTGGAAAAGCACTTTCATTGAGAGGGTTGCCAAGCTTCTAAGAAATAACGAGTTTCTGAAATACCAGCAAATATTGTTTCACCCAATCTTGATGATACTTGTTTCTAATCATCAGTACACACATCCCACTTGGCTCACCAAACTTAGTTCTTCTAGGTTGAAGCGTTCGTGTACAGTAGCAGTTTTTATATTTAGGTTTCCCTCTGTTCTCTCCTATACAGATAGATGAATTTGGAACTCTAAATCCAACATGGTTTGTAGTAGCTCTTTGAAACTTGACAAAATAAAGTAGTTCTCAGTTTTGTCTCTACGGTTTGTTTCCTCTTCAAGTAGCCCTAGGCACAGACTGTGGAAAGCACTTTCATTGAGAGGGGTTGCCAAGCTTCTAAGAAATCACGAGTTTCCGAAATACCAGCAAATATTTTTTCACCCAATCTTGATAATACTTGGTGGTAATGATCAGTACACAAATCCCACTTGGCTCACCAAATTTTGTTCTTCTAGGTTGAGGCGTTCGTCTACAGTAGCAGTTTTTATATTTAGGTTTCCCTCTGTTATCTCCCATATAGATAGATAAATTTGGAACTCTAAATCCAACATGGTTTGTAGTAGCTCTTTGAAACTTGACAAAATAAAGGAGTTCTCAGTTTATTCTCTATGGTTTGTTTCCTCTTCAAGTAGCCCTAGGCACAGACTTTGGAAAGCACTTTCATTGAGAGGGGTTGCCAAGTCTACGAAATAACGAGTTTCCGAAATACCAGCAAATATTTTTTCACCCAATCTTGATGATACTTGGTGGTAATGATCAGTACACAAATCCCACTAGGCTCACCAAATTTTGTTCTTCTAGGTTGAAGCGTTCGTCTACAGTAGCAGTTTTTATATTTAGGTTTCCCTCTGTTCTGTCCTATATAGAAAGATGAATTTGGAACTCTAAATCCAACATGGTTTGTAGTAGCTCTTTGAAACTTGACAAAATAAAGGAGTTCTCAGTTTTGTCGCTGTGGTTTGTTTCCTCTTCAAGTAGCCCTAGGCACAGACTGTGGAAAAGCACTTTCATTGAGAGGGGTTGCCAAGCTTCTAAGAAATCACGATTTTCCGAAATACCAGCATATATTTTTTCACCCAATCTTGATCATACTTGTTGCTAATAATCAGTACACAAATCCCACTTGGCTCACCAAATTTAGTTCTTCTAGGTTGATGCGTTCGTGTACAGTAGCAGTTTTTATATTTAGGTTTCCCTCTGTTCTCTCCTGTACAGATAGATGAATTTGGAACTCTAAATCCAACATGGTTTGTAGTAGCTCTTTGAAACTTGACAAAATAAAGGAGTTCTCAGTTTTGTCTCTATGGTTTGTTTCCTCTTCAAGTAGCCCTAGGCACAGACTGTGGAAAAGCACTTTCATTGAGAGGGGTTGCCAAGCTTCTACGAAATACGAGTTTCCGAAATACCAGCAAATATTTTTTCACCCAATCTTGATAATACTTGGTGGTAATGATCAGTACACATCCCACTTGGCTCACCAAATTTTGTTCTTCTAGGTTGAACCGTTCGTCTACAGTAGCAGTTTTTATATTTAGGTTTCCCTCTGTTCTCTCCCATATAGATAGATGAATTTGGAACTCTAAATCCAACATGGTTTGTAGTAGCTCTTTGAAACTTGACAAAATAAAGGAGTTCTCAGTTTTGTCTCTATGGTTTGTTTCCTCTTCAAGTAGCCCTAGGCACAGACTGAGGAAAGCACTTTCATTGAGAGGGGTTGCCAAGTCTACGAAATAACGAATTTCCGAAATACCAGCAAATATTTTTTCACCCAATCTTGATGATACTTGGTGGTAATGATCAGTACACAAATCCCACTTGGTCACCAAATTTTGTTCTTCTAGGTTGAAGCGTTCGTCTACAGTAGCAGTTTTTATATTTAGGTTTCCCTCTGTTCTCTCCTATATAGAAATATTAATTTGGAACTCTAAATCCAACATGGTTTGTAGTAGCTCTTTGAAACTTGACAAAATAAAGGAGTTCTCAGTTTTGTCGCTATGGTTTGTTTCCTCTTCAAGTAGCCCTAGGCACAGACTGTGGAAAAGCACTTTAATTGAAAGTGGTTCCCAAGCTTCTAAGAAATCACGAGTTTCCGAAATACCAGCAAATATTTTTTCACCCAATCTTGATGATATTGGTGGTAACGATCAGTACACAAATCCCACTTGGCTCACCAAATTTTGTTCTTCTAGGTTGAAGCGTTCGTCTACAGTAGCAGTTTTTATATTTAGGTTTCCCTCTGTTCTCTTCTATATAGAAAGATGAATTTGGAACTCTAAATCCAACATGGTTTGTAGTAGCTCTTTGAAACTTGACAAAATAAAGGAGTTCTCAGTTTTGTCTCTATGGTTTGTTTCCTCTTCAAGTAGCCCTAGGCACAGACTGTGGAAAAGCACTTTCATTGAGATGGGTTCCCAAGCTTCTAAGAAATCACGAGTTTCCGAAATACCAGCAAATATTTTTTCACCCAATCTTGATGATACTTGGTGGTAATGATCAGTACACAAATCCACTTGGCTCACCAAATTTTGTTCTTCTAGGTTGAAGCGTTCGTCTACAGTAGCAGTTTTTATATTTAGGTTTCACTCTGTTCTCTCATATATAGATAGATGAATTTGGAACTCTAAATCCAACATGGTTTGTAGTAGCTCTTTGAAACTTGACAAAATAAAGGAGTTCTCAGTTTTGTCTCTATGGTTTGTTTCCTCTTCAAGTAGCCCTAGGCACAGACTGTGGAAAGCACTTTCATTGAGATGGGTTGCCAAGCTTCTAAGAAATAACGAGTTTCCGAAATACCAGCAAATATTTTTTCACACAATCTTTTTGATACTTGGTGGTAATGATCAGTACACAAATCCCACTTGGCTTACCAAATTTTGTTCTTCTAGTTTTAAGCGTTCGTGTACAGAAGCAGTTTTTATATTTAGGTTTCACTCTGTTCTCTCATATATAGATAGATGAATTTGGAACTCTAAATCCAACATGGTTTGTAGTAGCTCTTTGAAACTTGACAAAATAAAGGAGTTCACAGTTTTGTCTCTATGGTTTGTTTCCTCTTCAAGTAGCCCTAGGCACAGACTGTGGAAAGCACTTTCATTGAGATGGGTTGCCATGCTTCAAGAAATAACGAGTTTCCAAAATACCAGCAAATATTTTTTCAAACAATCTTGATGATACTTGGTGGTAATGATCAGTACACAAATCCCACTTGGCTCACCAAATTTTGTTCTTCTAGGTTGAAGCGTTCGTCTACAGTAGCAGTTTTTATATTTAGGTTTCTCTCTGTTCTCTCCTATATAGATAGATGAATTTGGAACTCTAAATCCAACATGGTTTGTAGTAGCTCTTTGAAACTTGACAAAATAAAGGAGTTCTCAGATTTGTCTCTATGGTTTGTTTCCTCTTCAAGTAGCCCTAGGCACAGTCTGTGGAAAAGCACTTTCATTGAGAGGGTTTGCCAAGTCTACGAAATAACGAATTTCCGAAATACCAGCAAATATTTTTTCACCCAATCTTGATGATACTTGGTGGTAATGATCAGTACACAAATAACACTTGGCTTAACAAATTTTGTTCTTCTAGGTTGAAGCGTTCGTCTACAGTAGCAGTTTTTATATTTAGGTTTCCCTCTGTTCTCTCCTACACAGATAGATGAATTTGGAACTCTAAATCCAACATGGTTTGTAGTAGCTCTTTGAAACTTGACAAAATAAAGGAGTTCTCAGTTTTGTCTCTCTGGTGTGTTTCCTCTTCAAGTAGCCCTAGGAACAGACTGTGGAAAAGCACTTTCATTGAGATGGGTTGCCAAGCTTCTAAGAAATATCGAGTTTCCGAAATACCAGCAAATATTTTTTCACACAAACTTGATGATACTTGGTGGTAATGATCAGCACACAAATCCCACTTGGCTAACCAATTTTTGTTCATCTAGGATGAAGCATTCGTGTACAGTAGCAGTTTTTATATTTAGGTTTCCCTCTGTTCTCTCCTATATAGATAGATGAATTTGGAACTCTAAATCCAACATGGTTTGTAGTAGCTCTTTGAAACTTGACAAAATAAAGGAGTTCTCAGTTTTGTCTCTATGGTTTGCTTCCTCTTAAAGTAGCCCTAGGCACAGACTGTGGAAAGCACTTTCATTGAGATTGGTTGCCAAGCTTCTAAGAAATAACGAGTTTCCGAAATACCAGCAAATATTTTTTCACACAATCTTGTTGATACTTGGTGGTAATGATCAGTACACAAATCCCACTTGGCTCACCAAATTTTGTTCTTCTAGGTTGAAGCGTTCGTCTACAGTAGCAGTTTTTATATTTAGGTTTCCCTCTGTTCTCTCCTATATAGATAGATGAATTTGGAACTCTAAATCCAACATGCTTTGTAGTAACTCCTTGAAAGTTGACAAAATAAAGGGGTTCTCAGTTTTGTCTCTATGGTTTGTTTCCTCTTCAAGTAGCCCTAGGCACAGACTGTGGAAAAGCACTTTCATTGAGAGGGGTTGCCAAGCTTCTAAGAAATAACGAGTTTCTGAAATACTAGCAAATATTTTTTCACCCAATCTTGATGATACTTGTTGCTAATGATCAGTACACAAATTCCACTTGGCTCACCAAATTTTGTTCTTCTTGGTTGAAGCGTTCGTGTACAGTAGCAGTTTTTATATTTAGGTTTCACTCTGTTCTCTCCTATACAGATAGATGAATTTGGAACTCTAAATCCAACATGGTTTGTAGTAGCTCCTTGAAACATGACAAAATAAAGGAGTTCTCAGATTTGTCTCTATGGTTTGTTTCCTCTTCAAGTAGCCCTAGGCACAGACTGTGGAAAGCACTTTCATTGAGAGGGGTTGCCAAGCTTCTAAGAAATAACGCGTTTCCGAAATACCAGCAAATATTTTTTCACCCAATCTTGATGATACTTGGTGGTAATGATCAGTACACAAATCCCACTTGGCTCACCAAATTTTGTTCTTCTAGGTTGAAGCGTTCGTCTACAGTAGCAGTTTTTATATTTAGGTTTCTCTCTGTTCTCTCCTATATAGATAGATGAATTTGGAACTCTAAATCCAACATGCTTTGTAGTAGCTCCTTGAAACTTGACAAAATAAATGAGTTCTCAGTTTTGTCTCTATGGTTTGTTTCCTCTTAATGTAGCCCAAGGCACAGACTGTGGAAAAGCACTTTCATTGAGAGGGGTTGCCAAGCTTCTAAGAAATAACAAGTTTCCGAAATACCAGCAAATATTGTTTCACCCAATCTTGATGATACTTGTTGCTAATCATCAGTACACACATCCCACTTGGCTCACCAAATTTAGTTCTTCTAGGTTGAAGTGTTCGTGTACAGTAGCAGTTTTTATATTTAGGTTTCCCTCTGTTCTCTCCTATACAGATAGATGAATTTGGAACTCTAAATCCAACATGGTTTGTAGTAGCTCTTTGAAACTTTACAAAATAAAGGAGTTCTCAGTTTTGTCTCTATGGTTTGTTTCCTCTTCAAGTAGCCCTAGGCACAGACTGTGGAAAGCACTTTCATTGAGAGGGGTTGCCAAGCTTCTAAGAAATCACGAGTTTCCGAAATACCAGCAAATATTTTTTCACCCAATCTTGATGATACTTGGTGGTAATGATCAGTACACAAATCCCACTTGGCTCACCAAATTTTGTTCTTCTAGGTTGAAGCGTTCGTCTACAGTAGCAGTTTTTATATTTAGGTTTCACTCTGTTCTCTCATATATAGATAGATGAATTTGGAACTCTAAATCCAACATGTTTTTTAGTAGCCCTTTGAAACTTGACAAAATAAAGGAGTTCTCAGTTTTGTCTCTATGGTTTGTTTCCTCTTCAAGTAGCCCTAGGCACAGACTGTGGAAAGCACTTTCATTGAGATGGGTTGCCAAGCTTCTAAGAAATAACGAGTTTCCGAAATACCAGCAAATATTTTTTCACACAATCTTGTTGATACTTGGTGGTAATGATCAGTACACAAATCCCACTTGGCTCACCAAATTTTGTTCTTCTAGGTTGAAGCGTTCGTCTACAGTAGCAGTTTTTATATTTAGGTTTCTCTTTGTTCTCTCCTATATAGATAGATGAATTTGGAACTCTAAATCCAACATTGTTTGTAGTAGCTCTTTGAAACTTGACAAAATAAAGGAGTTCTCAGTTTTGTCTCTATGGTTTGTTTCCTCTTCAAGTAGCCCTAGGCACAGACTGTGGAAAGCACTTTCATTGAGAGGGGTTGCCAAGCTTCTAAGAAATCTCGAGTTTCCGAAATACCAGCAAATATTTTTTCACCCAATCTTGATGATACTTGGTGGTAATGATCAGTACACAAATCCCACTTGGCTCACCAAATTTTGTTCTTCTAGGTTGAAGCGTTCGTCTACAGTAGCAGTTTTTATATTTAGGTTTCACTCTGTTCTCTCATATATAGATAGATGAATTTGGAACTCTAAATCCAACATGTTTTTTAGTAGCCCTTTGAAACTTGACAAAATAAAGGAGTTCTCAGTTTTGTCTCTATGGTTTGTTTCCTCTTCAAGTAGCCCTAGGCACAGACTGTGGAAAAGCACTTTCATTGAGAGGGGTTGCCAAGCTTCTAAGAAATCACGAGTTTCTGAAATACCAGCAAATATTTTATCACCCAATCTTGATGATACTTGGTGGTAACGATCAGTACAGAAATCCCACTTGGCTCACAAAATTTTGTTCTTCTAGGTTGAAGCGTTCGTCTACAGTAGCAGTTTTTATATTTAGGTTTCCCTCTGTTCTCTCCTATATAGAAAGATGAATTTGGAACTCTAAATCCAACATGGTTTGTAGTAGCTCTTTGAAACTTGACAAAAAAAAGGAGTTCTCAGTTTTTTCGCTATGGTTTTTTCCTCTTCAAGTAGCCCTAGGCACAGACTGTGGAAAAGCACTTTCATTGAGATGGGTTCCCAAGCTTCTAAGAAATCACGAGTTTCCGAAATACCAGCAAATATTTTTTCACCCAATCTTAATGATACTTGGTGGTAATGATCAGTACACAAATCTCACTGGGCTCACCAAATTTTGTTCTTATAGGTGGAAGCGTTCGTGTACAGTAGCAGTTTTTATATTTAGGTCTCCCTCTGTTCTCTCCTATACAGATAGATGAATTTGGAACTCTAAATCCAACATGGTTTGTAGTAGCTCTTTGAAACATGACAAAATAAAGGAGTTCTCAGATTTGTCTCTATGGTTTGTTTCCTCTTCAAGTAGCAATAGGCACAGACTGTGGAAAAGCACTTTCATTGAGAGGGGTTGATAAGCTTCTAAGTAATAACGCGTTTCCGAAATACCAGCAAATATTTTTTCACCCAATCTTGATGATACTTGGTGGTAAAGATCAGTACACAAATCCCACTTGGCTTACCAAATTTTGTTCTTCTAGGTTGAAGCGTTCGTCTACAGTAGCAGTTTTTATATTTAGGTTTCCCTCTGTTCTCTCCTATATAGATAGATGAATTTGGAAATCTAAATCCAACATGCTTTGTAGTAGCTCTTTGAAACTTGACAAAATATAGGAGTTCTCAGTTTTTTCTCTATGGTTTGTTTCCTCTTCAATTAGCACTAGGCACACACTGTGGAAAAGCACTTTCATTGAGAGGGGTTGCGAAGCTTCTAAGAAATAACGAGTTTCCGAAATACCAGCAAATATTGTTTCACCCAATCTTGATGATACTTGTTTCTAATCATCAGTACACACATCCCACTTGGCTCACCAAACTTAGTTCTTCTAGGTTGAAGCATTCGTGTACAGTAGCAGTTTTTATATTTAGGTTTCCCTCTGTTCTCTCCTATACAGATAGATGAATTTGGAACTCTAAATCCAACATGGTTTGTAGTAGCTCTTTGAAACTTGACAAAATAAAGTAGTTCTCAGTTTGGTCTCTACGGTTTGTTTCCTCTTCAAGTAGCCCTAGGCACAGACTGTGGAAAGCACTTTCATTGAGAGGGGTTGCCAAGCTTCTAAGAAATGACGAGTTTCCGAAATACCAGCAAATATTTTTTCACCCAATCTTGATAATATTTGGTGGTAATGATCAGTACACAAATCCGACTTGGCTCACCAAATTTTGTTCTTCTAGGTTGAGGCGTTCGTCTACAGTAGCAGTTTTTATATTTAGGTTTCCCTCTGTTATCTCCCATATAGATAGATAAATTTGGAACTCTAAATCCAACATGGTTTGTAGTAGCTCTTTGAAACTTGACAAAATAAAGGAGTTCTCAGTTTAGTCTCTATGGTTTGTTTCCTCTTCAAGTAGCCCTAGGCACAGACTTTGGAAAGCACTTTCATTGAGAGGGGTTGCCAAGTCTACGAAATAACGAGTTTCCGAAATACCAGCAAATATTTTTTCACCCAATCTTGATGATACTTGGTGGTAATGATCAGTACACAAATCCCACTAGGCTCACCAAATTTTGTTCTTCTAGGTTGAAGCGTTCGTCTACAGTAGCAGTTTTTATATTTAGGTTTCCCTCTGTTCTGTCCTATATAGAAAGATGAATTTGGAACTCGAAATCCAACATGGTTTGTAGTAGCTCTTTGAAACTTGACAAAATAAAGGAGTTCTCAGTTTTGTCGCTGTGGTTTGTTTCCTCTTCAAGTAGCCCTAGGCACAGACTGTGGAAAAGCACTTTCATTGAGAGGGGTTGCCAAGCTTCTAAGAAATCACGAGTTTCCGAAATACCAGCATATATTTTTTCACCCAATCTTGATGATACTTGTTGCTAATAATCAGTACACAAATCCCACTTGACTCACCAAATTTAGTTCTTCTAGGTTGATGCGTTCGTGTACAGTAGCAGTTTTTATATTTAGGTTTCCCTCTGTTCTCTCCTGTACAGATAGATGAATTTGGAACTCTAAATCCAACATGGTTTGTAGTAGCTCTTTGAAACTTGACAAAATAAAGGAGTTCTCAGTTTTGTCTCTATGGTTTGTTTCCTCTTCAAGTAGCCCTAGGCACAGACTGTGGAAAAGCACTTTCATTGAGAGGGGTTGCCAAGCTTCTACGAAATAACGAGTTTCCGAAATACCAGCAAATATTTTTTCACCCAATCTTGATAATACTTGGTGGTAATGATCAGTACACATCCCACTTGGCTCACCAAATTTTGTTCTTCTAGGTTGAACCGTTCGTCTACAGTAGCAGTTTTTATATTTAGGTTTCCCTCTGTTCTCTCCCATATAGATAGATGAATTTGGAACTCTAAATCCAACATGGTTTGTAGTAGCTCTTTGAAACTTGACAAAATAAAGGAGTTCTCAGTTTTGTCTCTATGGTTTGTTTCCTCTTCAAGTAGCCCTAGGCACAGACTGAGGAAAGCACTTTCATTGAGAGGGGTTGCCAAGTCTACGAAATAACGAATTTCCGAAATACCAGCAAATATTTTTTCACCCAATCTTGATGATACTTGGTGGTAATGATCAGTACACAAATAACACTTGGCTTAACAAATTTTGTTCTTCTAGGTTGAAGCGTTCGTCTACAGTAGCAGTTTTTATATTTAGGTTTCCCTCTGTTCTCTCCTACACAGATAGATGAATTTGGAACTCTAAATCCAACATGGTTTGTAGTAGCTCTTTGAAACTTGACAAAATAAAGGAGTTCTCAGTTTTGTCTCTATGGTTTGCTTCCTCTTCAAGTAGCCCTAGGCACAGACTGTGGAAAGCACTTTCATTGAGATTGGTTGCCAAGCTTCTAAGAAATAACGAGTTTCCGAAATACCAGCAAATATTTTTTCACACAAACTTGATGATACTTGGTGGTAATGATCAGCACACAAATCCCACTTGGCTAACCAATTTTTGTTCATCTAGGATGAAGCATTCGTGTACAGTAGCAGTTTTTATATTTAGGTTTCACTCTGTTCTCTCCTATATAGATAGATGAATTTGGAACTCTAAATCCAACATGGTTTGTAGTAGCTCTTTGAAACTTGACAAAATAAAGGAGTTCTCAGTTTTGTCTCTATGGTTTGCTTCCTCTTAAAGTAGCCCTAGGCACAGACTGTGGAAAGCACTTTCATTGAGATTGGTTGCCAAGCTTCTAAGAAATAACGAGTTTCCGAAATACCAGCAAATATTTTTTCACACAATCTTGTTGATACTTGGTGGTAATGATCAGTACACAAATCCCACTTGGCTCACCAAATTTTGTTCTTCTAGGTTGAAGCGTTCGTCTACAGTAGCAGTTTTTATATTTAGGTTTCCCTCTGTTCTCTCCTATATAGATAGATGAATTTGGAACTCTAAATCCAACATGCTTTGTAGTAGCTCCTTGAAAGTTGACAAAATAAAGGGGTTCTCAGTTTTGTCTCTATGGTTTGTTTCCTCTTCAAGTAGCCCTAGGCACAGACTGTGGAAAAGCACTTTCATTGAGAGGGGTTGCCAAGCTTCTAAGAAATAACGAGTTTCTGAAATACTAGCAAATATTTTTTCACCCAATCTTGATGATAATTGTTGCTAATGATCAGTACACAAATTCCACTTGGCTCACCAAATTTTGTTCTTCTTGGTTGAAGCGTTCGTGTACAGTAGCAGTTTTTATATTTAGGTTTCACTCTGTTCTCTCCTATACAGATAGATGAATTTGGAACTCTAAATCCAACATGGTTTGTAGTAGCTCCTTGAAACATGACAAAATAAAGGAGTTCTCAGATTTGTCTCTATGGTTTGTTTCCTCTTCAAGTAGCCCTAGGCACAGACTGTGGAAAGCACTTTCATTGAGAGGGGTTGCCAAGCTTCTAAGAAATCACGAGTTTCCGAAATACCAGCAAATATTTTTTCACCCAATCTTGATGATACTTGGTGGTAATGATCAGTAAACAAATCCCACTTGGCTCACCAAATTTTGTTCTTCTAGGTTGAAGCGTTCGTCTACAGTAGCAGTTTTTATATTTAGGTTTCTCTCTGTTCTCTCCTATATAGATAGATGAATTTGGAACTCTAAATCCAACATGGTTTGTAGTAGCTCTTTGAAACATGACAAAATAAAGGAGTTCTCAGATTTGTCTCTATGGTTTGTTTCCTCTTCAAGTAGCCCTAGGCACTGTCTGTGGAAAAGCACTTTCATTGAGAGGGTTTGCCAAGTCTACGAAATAACGAATTTCCGAAATACCAGCAAATATTTTTTCACCCAATCTTGATGATACTTGGTGGTAATGATCAGTACACAAATAACACTTGGCTTAACAAATTTTGTTCTTCTAGGTTGAAGCGTTCGTCTACAGTAGCAGTTTTTATATTTAGGTTTCCCTCTGTTCTCTTCTATATAGATAGATGAATTTGGAAATCTAAATCCAACATGCTTTGTAGTAGCTCCTTGAAACTTGACAAAATAAATGAGTTCTCAGTTTTGTCTCTATGGTTTGTTTCCTCTTAATGTAGCCCAAGGCACAGACTGTGGAAAAGCACTTTCATTGAGAGGGGTTGCCAAGCTTCTAAGAAATAACAAGTTTCCGAAATACCAGCAAATATTGTTTCACCCAATCTTGATGATACTTGTTGCTAATCATCAGTACACACATCCCACTTGGCTCACCAAATTTAGTTCTTCTAGGTTGAAGTGTTCGTGTACAGTAGCAGTTTTTATATTTAGGTTTCCGTCTGTTCTCTCCTATACAGATAGATGAATTTGGAACTCTAAATCCAACATGGTTTGTAGTAGCTCTTTGAAACTTGACAAAATAAAGGAGTTCTCAGTTTTGTCTCTATGGTTTGTTTCCTCTTCAAGTAGCCCTAGGCACAGACTGTGGAAAGCACTTTCATTGAGAGGGGTTGCCAAGCTTCTAAGAAATCACGAGTTTCCGAAATACCAGCAAATATTTTTTCACCCAATCTTGATGATACTTGGTGGTAATGATCAGTACACAAATCCCACTTGGCTCACCAAATTTTGTTCTTCTAGGTTGAAGCGTTCGTCTACAGTAGCAGTTTTTATATTTAGGTTTCACTCTGTTCTCTCATATATAGATAGATGAATTTGGAACTCTAAATCCAACATGTTTTTTAGTAGCCCTTTGAAACTTGACAAAATAAAGGAGTTCTCAGTTTTGTCTCTATGGTTTGTTTCCTCTTCAAGTAGCCCTAGGCACAGACTGTGGAAAGCACTTTCATTGAGATGGGTTGCCAAGCTTCTAAGAAATAACGAGTTTCCGAAATACCAGCAAATATTTTTTCACACAATCTTGTTGATACTTGGTGGTAATGATCAGTACACAAATCCCACTTGGCTCACCAAATTTTGTTCTTCTAGGTTGAAGCGCTCGTCTACAGTAGCAGTTTTTATATTTAGGTTTCTCTTTGTTCTCTTATATATAGATAGATGAATTTGGAACTCTAAATCCAACATTGTTTGTAGTAGCTCTTTGAAACTTGACAAAATAAAGGAGTTCTCAGTTTTGTCTCTATGGTTTGTTTCCTCTTCAAGTAGCCCTAGGCACAGACTGTGGAAAGCACTTTCATTGAGAGGGGTTGCCAAGCTTCTAAGAAATCACGAGTTTCCGAAATACCAGCAAATATTTTTTCACCCAATCTTGATGATACTTGGTGGTAATGATCAGTACACAAATCCCACTTGGCTCACCAAATTTTGTTCTTCTAGGTTGAAGCGTTCGTCTACAGTAGCAGTTTTTATATTTAGGTTTCACTCTGTTCTCTCATATATAGATAGATGAATTTGGAACTCTAAATCCAACATGTTTTTTAGTAGTCCTTTGAAACTTGACAAAATAAAGGAGTTCTCAGTTTTGTCTCTATGGTTTGTTTCCTCTTCAAGTAGCCCTAGGCACAGACTGTGGAAAGCACTTTCATTGAGATGGGTGCCAAGCTTCTAAGAAATAACGAGTTTCCGAAATACCAGCAAATATTTTTTCACACAATCTTGTTGATACTTGGTGGTAATGATCAGTACACAAATCCCACTTGGCTCACCAAATTTTGTTCTTCTAGTTTGAAGCGTTCGTCTACAGTAGCAGTTTTTATATTTAGGTTTCTCTTTGTTCTCTCCTATATAGATAGATGAATTTGGAACTCTAAATCCAACATTGTTTGTAGTAGCTCTTTGAAACTTGACAAAATAATGAAGTTCTCAGTTTTGTCTCTATGGTTTGTTTCCTCTTCAAGTAGCCCTAGGCACAGACTGTGGAAAAGCACTTTCATTGAGAGGGGTTGCCAAGCTTCTAAGAAATCACGAGTTTCTGAAATACCAGCAAATATTTTTTCACCCAATCTTGATGATACTTGGTGGTAACGATCAGTACAGAAATCCCACTTGGCTCACCAAATTTTGTTCTTCTAGGTTGAAGCGTTCGTCTACAGTAGCAGTTTTTATATTTAGGTTTCCCTCTGTTCTCTCCTATATAGAAAGATGAATTTGGAACTCTAAATCCAACATGGTTTGTAGTAGCTCTTTGAAACTTGACAAAAAAAAAGGAGTTCTCAGTTTTTTCGCTATGGTTTGTTTCCTCTTCAAGTAGCCCTAGGCACAGACTGTGGAAAAGCACTTTCATTGAGATGGGTTCCCAAGCTTCTAAGAAATCACGAGTTTCCGAAATACCAGCAAATATTTTTTCACCCAATCTTAATGATACTTGGTGGTAATGATCAGTACACAAATCTCACTTGGCTCACCAAATTTTGTTCTTCTAGGTTGAAGCGTTCGTCTACAGTAGCAGTTTTTATATTTAGGTTTCTCTCTGTTCTCTCCTATATAGAAAGATGAATTTGGAAATCTAAATCCAACATTCTTTGTAGTAGCTCTTTGAAACTTGACAAAATATAGGAGTTCTCAGTTTTTTCACTATGGTTTGTTTCCTCTTCAATTAGCACTAGGCACACACTGTGGAAAAGCACTTTCATTGAGAGGGGTTGCCAAGCTTCTAAGAAATAACGAGTTTCCGAAATACCAGCAAATATTTTTTCACCCAATCTTGATGATACTTGTTTCTAATCATCAGTACACACATCCCACTTGGCTAAACAAACTTAGTTCTGCTAGGTTGAAGCGTTCGTGTACAGTAGCAGTTTTTATATTTAGGTTTCCCTCTGTTCTCTCCTATACAGATAGATGAATTTGGAACTCTAAATCCAACATGGTTTGTAGTAGCTCTTTGAAACTTGACAAAATAAAGTAGTTCTCAGTTTTGTCTCTACGGTTTGTTTCCTCTTCAAGTAGCCCTAGGCACAGACTGTGGAAAGCACTTTCATTGAGAGGGGTTGCCAAGCTTCTAAGAAATCACGAGTTTCCGAAATACCAGCAAATATTTTTTCACCCAATCTTGATGATACTTGGTGGTAATGATCAGTAAACAAATCCCACTTGGCTCACCAAATTTTGTTCTTCTAGGTTGAAGCGTTCGTCTACAGTAGCAGTTTTTATATTTAGGTTTCTCTCTGTTCTCTCCTATATAGATAGATGAATTTGGAACTCTAAATCCAACATGGTTTGTAGTAGCTCTTTGAAACATGACAAAATAAAGGAGTTCTCAGATTTGTCTCTATGGTTTGTTTCCTCTTCAAGTAGCCCTAGGCACAGTCTGTGGAAAAGCACTTTCATTGAGAGGGTTTGCCAAGTCTACGAAATAACGAATTTCCGAAATACCAGCAAATATTTTTTCACCCAATCTTGATGATACTTGGTGGTAATGATCAGTACACAAATAACACTTGGCTTAACAAATTTTGTTCTTCTAGGTTGAAGCGTTCGTCTACAGTAGCAGTTTTTATATTTAGGTTTCCCTCTGTTCTCTCCTACACAGATAGATGAATTTGGAACTCTAAATCCAACATGGTTTGTAGTAGCTCTTTGAAACTTGACAAAATAAAGGAGTTCTCAGTTTTGTCTCTATTTTTTGCTTCCTCTTAAAGTAGCCCTAGGCACAGAGTGTGGAAAGCACTTTCATTGAGATTGGTTGCCAAGCTTCTAAGAAATAACGAGTTTCCGAAATACCAGCAAAAATTTTTTCACACAATCTTGTTGATACTTGGTGGTAATGATCAGTACACAAATCCCACTTGGCTCACCAAATTTTGTTCTTCTAGGTTGAAGCGTTCGTCTACAGTAGCAGTTTTTATATTTAGGATTCAGTCTGTTCTCTCATATACAGATAGATGAATTTGGAACTCTAAATCCAACATGGTTTGTAGTAGCTCTTTGAAACTTGACAAAAAAAAGGAGTTCTCAGTTTTGTCTCTATGGTTTGTTTCCTCTTCAAGTAGCCCTAGGCACAGACAGTGGAAAGCACTTTCATTGAGATGGGTTGCCAAGCTTCTAAGAAATAAAGAGTTTCCGAAATACCAGCAAATATTTTTTCACACAATCTTGTTGATACTTGGTGGTAATGATCAGTACACAAATCCCACTTGGCTCACCAAATTTTGTTCTTCTAGGTTGAAGCGTTCGTCTACAGTAGCAGTTTTTATATTTAGGTTTCTCTCTGTTCTCTCCTATATAGATAGAAGAATTTGGAACTCTAAATCCAACATGGTTTATAGTAGCTCTTTGAAACTTGACAAAATAATGGAGTTCTCAGATTTGTCTCTATGGTTTGTTTCCTCTTCAAGGAGCCCTAGGCACAGACTGTGGAAAAGCACTTTCATTGAGAGGGGTTGCCAAGCTTCTAAGAAATAACGAGTTTCCGAAATACCAGAAAATATTTTTTCACCCAATCTTGATGATACTTGGTGGTAATGATCAGGAGACAAATGCCACTTGGCTCACCAAATTTTGTTCTTCTAGGTTGAAGCGTTCGTCTACAGTAGCTGTTTTTATATTTAGGTTTCACTCTGTTCTCTCCTATATAGATAGATGAATTTGGAACTCTAAATCCAACATGGTTTGTAGTAGCTCTTTGAAACTTGACAAAATAAAGGAGTTCTCAGTTTTGTCTCTATGGATTGTTTCCTCTTCAAGTAGCCCTAGGCACAGACTGTGGAAAGCACTTTCATTGAGATGGGTTGCCAAGCTTCTAAGAAATAACGAGTTTCCGAAATACCAGCAAATATTTTTTCACACAATCTTTTTGATACTTGGTGGTAATGATCAGTACACAAATCCCACTTGGCTCACCAAATTTTATTCTTCTAGGTTGAAGCGTTCGTCTACAGTAGCAGTTTTTATATTTAGGTTTCTCTCTGTTCTCTCCTATATAGATAGATGAATTTGGAACTCTAAATCCAACATGGTTTGTAGTAGCTCTTTGAAACTTGACAAAATAAAGGAGTTCTCAGATTTGTCTCTATGGTGTGTTTCCTCTTCAAGTAGCCCTAGGCACAGACTGTGGAAAAGCACTTTCATTGAGAGGGTTGCCAAGCTTCTAAGAAATAACCAGTTTCCGAAATACCAGCAAATATTTTTTCACCCAATCTTGATGATACTTGTTGCTAATGATCAGTACACAAATCCCACTTGGCTCACCAAATTTTGTTCTTCTAGGTTGAAGCGTTCGTGTACAGTAGCAGTTTTTATATTTAGGTTTCCCTCTGTTCTCTCCTATACAGATAGATGAATTTGGAACTCTAAATCCAACATGGTTTGTAGTAGCACTTTGAAACTTGACAAAATAAATGAGTTCTCAGTTTTGTCTCTATGGTTTGTTTCCTGTTCAAGTAGCACTTGGCGCAGACTCTAGAAAAGCACTTTCATTGAGAGGGGTTGCCAAGCTTCTAAGAAATTACGAGTTTCCGAAATACCAGCAAATATTTTTTCACACAATCTTGATGATAGTTGGTGGTAATGATCAGTACACAAATCCCACTTGGCTCACCAAATTTTGTTCTTCTAGGTTGAAGCGTTCGTGTACAGTAGCAGTTTTTATATTTAGGTTTCTCTCTGTTCTCTCCTATATAGATAGATGAATTTGGAACTCTAAATCCAACATGGTTTGTAGTAGCTCTTTGAAACTTGACAAAATAATGGAGTTCTCAGATTTGTCTCTATGGTTTGTTTCCTCTTCAAGGAGCCCTAGGCACAGACTGTGGAAAAGCACTTTCATTGAGAGGGGTTGCCAAGCTTCTAAGAAATAACGAGTTTCCGAAATACCAGAAAATATTTTTTCACCCCATCTTGATGATACTTGGTGGTAATGATCAGTACACAAATCCCACTTGGCTCACCAAATTTTGTTCTTCTAGTTTGAAGCGTTCGTCTACAGTAGCAGTTTTTATATTTAGGTTTCTCTTTGTTCTCTCCTATATAGATAGATGAATTTGGAACTCTAAATCCAACATTGTTTGTAGTAGCTCTTTGAAACTTGACAAAATAAAGAAGTTCTCAGTTTTGTCTCTATGGTTTGTTTCCTCTTCAAGTAGCCCTAGGCACAGACTGTGGAAAAGCACTTTCATTGAGAGGGGTTGCCAAGCTTCTAAGAAATCACGAGTTTCTGAAATACCAGCAAATATTTTTTCACCCAATCTTGATGATACTTGGTGGTAACGATCAGTACAGAAATCCCACTTGGCTCACCAAATTTTGTTCTTCTAGGTTGAAGCGTTCGTCTACAGTAGCAGTTTTTATATTTAGGTTTCCCTCTGTTCTCTCCTATATAGAAAGATGAATTTGGAACTCTAAATCCAACATGGTTTGTAGTAGCTCTTTGAAACTTGACAAAAAAAAAGGAGTTCTCAGTTTTTTCGCTATGGTTTGTTTCCTCTTCAAGTAGCCCTAGGCACAGACTGTGGAAAAGCACTTTCATTGAGATGGGTTCCCAAGCTTCTAAGAAATCACGAGTTTCCGAAATACCAGCAAATATTTTTTCACCCAATCTTAATGATACTTGGTGGTAATGATCAGTACACAAATCTCACTTGGCTCACCAAATTTTGTTCTTCTAGGTTGAAGCGTTCGTCTACAGTAGCAGTTTTTATATTTAGGTTTCTCTCTGTTCTCTCCTATATAGAAAGATGAATTTGGAAATCTAAATCCAACATTCTTTGTAGTAGCTCTTTGAAACTTGACAAAATATAGGAGTTCTCAGTTTTTTCACTATGGTTTGTTTCCTCTTCAATTAGCACTAGGCACACACTGTGGAAAAGCACTTTCATTGAGAGGGGTTGCCAAGCTTCTAAGAAATAACGAGTTTCCGAAATACCAGCAAATATTTTTTCACCCAATCTTGATGATACTTGTTTCTAATCATCAGTACACACATCCCACTTGGCTAAACAAACTTAGTTCTGCTAGGTTGAAGCGTTCGTGTACAGTAGCAGTTTTTATATTTAGGTTTCCCTCTGTTCTCTCCTATACAGATAGATGAATTTGGAACTCTAAATCCAACATGGTTTGTAGTAGCTCTTTGAAACTTGACAAAATAAAGTAGTTCTCAGTTTTGTCTCTACGGTTTGCTTCCTCTTCAAGTAGCCCTAGGCACAGACTGTGGAAAGCACTTTCATTGAGAGGGGTTGCCAAGCTTCTAAGAAATCACGAGTTTCCGAAATACCAGCAAATATTTTTTCACCCAATCTTGATGATACTTGGTGGTAATGATCAGTAAACAAATCCCACTTGGCTCACCAAATTTTGTTCTTCTAGGTTGAAGCGTTCGTCTACAGTAGCAGTTTTTATATTTAGGTTTCTCTCTGTTCTCTCCTATATAGATAGATGAATTTGGAACTCTAAATCCAACATGGTTTGTAGTAGCTCTTTGAAACATGACAAAATAAAGGAGTTCTCAGATTTGTCTCTATGGTTTGTTTCCTCTTCAAGTAGCCCTAGGCACAGTCTGTGGAAAAGCACTTTCATTGAGAGGGTTTGCCAAGTCTACGAAATAACGAATTTCCGAAATACCAGCAAATATTTTTTCACCCAATCTTGATGATACTTGGTGGTAATGATCAGTACACAAATAACACTTGGCTTAACAAATTTTGTTCTTCTAGGTTGAAGCGTTCGTCTACAGTAGCAGTTTTTATATTTAGGTTTCCCTCTGTTCTCTCCTACACAGATAGATGAATTTGGAACTCTAAATCCAACATGGTTTGTAGTAGCTCTTTGAAACTTGACAAAATAAAGGAGTTCTCAGTTTTGTCTCTCTGGTGTGTTTCCTCTTCAAGTAGCCCTAGGAACAGACTGTGGAAAAGCACTTTCATTGAGATGGGTTGCCAAGCTTCTAAGAAATATCGAGTTTCCGAAATACCAGCAAATATTTTTTCACACAAACTTGATGATACTTGGTGGTAATGATCAGCACACAAATCCCACTTGGCTAACCAAATTTTGTTCATCTAGGATGAAGCATTCGTGTACAGTAGCAGTTTTTATATTTAGGTTTCCCTCTGTTCTCTCCTATATAGATAGATGAATTTGGAACTCTAAATCCAACATGGTTTGTAGTAGCACTTTGAAACTTGACAAAATAAAGGAGTTCTCAGTTTTGTCTCTATTTTTTGCTTCCTCTTAAAGTAGCCCTAGGCACAGAGTGTGGAAAGCACTTTCATTGAGATTGGTTGCCAAGCTTCTAAGAAATAACGAGTTTCCGAAATACCAGCAAAAATTTTTTCACACAATCTTGTTGATACTTGGTGGTAATGATCAGTACACAAATCCCACTTGGCTCACCAAATTTTGTTCTTCTAGGTTGAAGCGTTCGTCTACAGTAGCAGTTTTTATATTTAGGATTCAGTCTGTTCTCTCATATACAGATAGATGAATTTGGAACTCTAAATCCAACATGGTTTGTAGTAGCTCTTTGAAACTTGACAAAAAAAAGGAGTTCTCAGTTTTGTCTCTATGGTTTGTTTCCTCTTCAAGTAGCCCTAGGCACAGACAGTGGAAAGCACTTTCATTGAGATGGGTTGCCAAGCTTCTAAGAAATAAAGAGTTTCCGAAATACCAGCAAATATTTTTTCACACAATCTTGTTGATACTTGGTGGTAATGATCAGTACACAAATCCCACTTGGCTCACCAAATTTTGTTCTTCTAGGTTGAAGCGTTCGTCTACAGTAGCAGTTTTTATATTTAGGTTTCTCTCTGTTCTCTCCTATATAGATAGATGAATTTGGAACTCTAAATCCAACATGGTTTATAGTAGCTCTTTGAAACTTGACAAAATAATGGAGTTCTCAGATTTGTCTCTATGGTTTGTTTCCTCTTCAAGGAGCCCTAGGCACAGACTGTGGAAAAGCACTTTCATTGAGAGGGGTTGCCAAGCTTCTAAGAAATAACGAGTTTCCGAAATACCAGAAAATATTTTTTCACCCAATCTTGATGATACTTGGTGGTAATGATCAGGAGACAAATGCCACTTGGCTCACCAAATTTTGTTCTTCTAGGTTGAAGCGTTCGTCTACAGTAGCTGTTTTTATATTTAGGTTTCACTCTGTTCTCTCCTATATAGATAGATGAATTTGGAACTCTAAATCCAACATGGTTTGTAGTAGCTCTTTGAAACTTGACAAAATAAAGGAGTTCTCAGTTTTGTCTCTATGGATTGTTTCCTCTTCAAGTAGCCCTAGGCACAGACTGTGGAAAGCACTTTCATTGAGATGGGTTGCCAAGCTTCTAAGAAATAACGAGTTTCCGAAATACCAGCAAATATTTTTTCACACAATCTTTTTGATACTTGGTGGTAATGATCAGTACACAAATCCCACTTGGCTCACCAAATTTTATTCTTCTAGGTTGAAGCGTTCGTCTACAGTAGCAGTTTTTATATTTAGGTTTCTCTCTGTTCTCTCCTATATAGATAGATGAATTTGGAACTCTAAATCCAACATGGTTTGTAGTAGCTCTTTGAAACTTGACAAAATAAAGGAGTTCTCAGATTTGTCTCTATGGTGTGTTTCCTCTTCAAGTAGCCCTAGGCACAGACTGTGGAAAAGCACTTTCATTGAGAGGGGTTGCCAAGCTTCTAAGAAATAACCAGTTTCCGAAATACCAGCAAATATTTTTTCACCCAATCTTGATGATACTTGTTGCTAATGATCAGTACACAAATCCCACTTGGCTCACCAAATTTTGTTCTTCTAGGTTGAAGCGTTCGTGTACAGTAGCAGTTTTTATATTTAGGTTTCCCTCTGTTCTCTGCTATACAGATAGATGAATTTGGAACTCTAAATCCAACATGGTTTGTAGTAGCACTTTGAAACTTGACAAAATAAATGAGTTCTCAGTTTTGTCTCTATGGTTTGTTTCCTGTTCAAGTAGCACTAGGCACAGACTCTAGAAAAGCACTTTCATTGAGAGGGGTTGCCAAGCTTCTAAGAAATTACGAGTTTCCGAAATACCAGCAAATATTTTTTCACACAATCTTGATGATAGTTGGTGGTAATGATCAGTACACAAATCCCACTTGGCTCACCAAATTTTGTTCTTCTAGGTTGAAGCGTTCGTGTACAGTAGCAGTTTTTATATTTAGGTTTCTCTCTGTTCTCTCCTATATAGATAGATGAATTTGGAACTCTAAATCCAACATGGTTTGTAGTAGCTCTTTGAAACTTGACAAAATAATGGAGTTCTCAGATTTGTCTCTATGGTTTGTTTCCTCTTCAAGGAGCCCTAGGCACAGACTGTGGAAAAGCACTTTCATTGAGAGGGGTTGCCAAGCTTCTAAGAAATAACGAGTTTCCGAAATACCAGAAAATATTTTTTCACCCAATCTTGATGATACTTGGTGGTAATGATCAGGAGACAAATGCCACTTGGCTCACCAAATTTTGTTCTTCTAGGTTGAAGCGTTCGTCTACAGTAGCAGTTTTTATATTTAGGTTTCACTCTGTTCTCAGCTATATAGATAGATGAATTTGGAACTCTAAATCCAACATGGTTTGTAGTAGCTCTTTGAAACTTGACAAAATAAAGGAGTTCTCAGTTTTGTCTCTATGGTTTGTTTCCTCCTCAAGTAGCCCTAGGCACAGACTGTGGAAAGCACTTTCATTGAGATGGGTGGCCAAGCTTCTAAGAAATAACGAGTTTAAGAAATAACAGCAAATATTTTTTCACACAATCTTGTTGATACTTGGTGGTAATGATCAGTACACAAATCCCACTTGGCTCACCAAATTTTGTTCTTCTAGGTTGAAGCGTTCGTCTACAGTAGCAGTTTTTATATTTAGGTTTCTCTCTGTTCTCTCCTATAAAGATACATGAATTTGGAACTCTAAATCCAACATGGTTTGTAGTAGCTCTTTGAAACTTGACAAAATAAAGGAGTTCTCAGATTTGTCTCTATGGTTTGGTTCCTCTTCAAGGAGCCCTAGGCACAGACTGTGGAAAAGCACTTTCATTGAGAGGGGTTGCCAAGCTTCTAAGAAATAACGAGTTTCCGAAATACCAGCAAATATTTTTTCACCCAATCTTGATGATACTTGTTGCTAATGATCAGTACACAAATCCCACATGGCTCACCAAATTTTGGTCTTCTATGTTGAAGCGTTCGTGTATAGTAGCAATTTTTATATTTAGGTTTCCCTCTGTTGTCTCCTATACAGATATATGAATTTGGAACTCTAAATCCAACATGGTTTGTAGTAGCACTTTGAAACTTGACAAAATAAATGAGTTCTCAGTTTTGTCTCTATGGTTTGTTTCCTGTTCAAGTAGCACTAGGCACAGACTCTAGAAAAGCACTTTCATTGAGAGGGGTTGCCAATCTTCTAAGAAATAACGAGTTCCCGAAATACCAGCAAATATTTTCTCACCCAATCTTGATGATACTTGGTGGTAATGATCAGTACACAAATCCCACTTGGCTCACCAAATTTTGTTCTTCTAGGTTGAAGCGTTCGTCTACAGTAGCAGTTTTTATATTTAGGTTTCCCTCTGTTCTCTCCTATATAGAAAGATGAATTTGGAACTCTAAATCCAACAAGTTTGTAGTAGCTCTTTGAAACTTGACAAAATAAAGGAGTTCTCAGTTTTGTCGCTATGGTTTGTTTCCTCTTCAAGTAGCCCTAGGCACAGACTGTGGAAAAGCACTTTCATTGAGAGTGATTGCCAAGCTTCTAAGAAATTACGAGTTTCCGAAATACCAGAAAATATTTTTTCACCCAATCTTGATGATACTTGGTGGTAATGATCAGGAGACAAATGCCACTTGGCTCACCAAATTTTGTTCTTCTAGGTTGAAGCGTTCGTCTACAGTAGCAGTTTTTATATTTAGGTTTCACTCTGTTCTCTCCTATATTGATACATGAATTTGGAACTCTAAATCCAACATGGTTTGTAGTAGCTCTTTGAAACTTGACAAAATAAAGGAGTTCTCAGTTTTGTCTCTATGGTTTGTTTCCTCTTCAAGTAGCCCTAGGCACAGACTGTGGAAAGCACTTTCATTGAGATGGGTTGCCAAGCTTCTAAGAAATAACGAGTTTCCGAAATACCAGCAAATATTTTTTCACACAATCTTTTTGATATGTGGTGGTAATGATCAGTACACAAATCCCACTTGGCTCACCAAATTTTGTTCTTCTAGGTTGAAGCGTTCGTCTACAGTAGCAGTTTTTATATTTAGGTTTCTCTCTGTTCTCTCCTATATAGATAGATGAATTTGGAACTCTAAATCCAACATGGTTTTTAGTAGCTCTTTGAAACTTGAAAAAATAAAGGAGTTCTCAGTTTTGTCTCTATGGTTTGTTTCCTCTTCAAGTAGCCCTAGGCACAGACTGTGGAAAAGCACTTTCACTTAGAGGGGTTGCCAAGCTTCTAAGAAATAACGAGTTTCGGAAATACCAGCAAATATTTTTTCACCCAATGTTGATGATACTTGGTGGTAATGATCAGTACACAAATCCCACGTGGCTTACCAAATTTTGTTCTTCTAGGTTGAAGTGTTCGTCTACAGTAGCAGTTTTTATATTTAGGTTTCCCTCTGTTCTCTCCTATATAGATAGATGAATTTGGAAATCTAAATCCAACATGCTTTGTAGTAGCTCTTTGAAACTTGACAAAATGAAGGAGTTCTCAGTTTTGTCTCTATGGTTTGTTTCCTCTTCATGTAGCCCTAGGCACAGACTGTGGAAAAGCACTTTCATTGAGAGGTGTTGCCAAGCTTCTAAGAAATAACGAGTTTCCGAAATACCAGCAAATATTTTTTCACCCAAACTTGATGATACTTGGTGCTAATGATCAGTACTCAAATCCCACTTGGCTCACCAAATTTTGTTTTTCTAGTTTGAAGCGTTCGTCTACAGTAGCAGTTTTTATATTTAGGTTTCTCTCTGTTCTCTCCTATATAGAAAGATGAATTTGGAACTCTAAATCCAACATGGTTTGTAGTAGCTCTTTGAAACTTGACAAAATAAAGGAGTTCTCAGTTTTGTCGCTATGGTTTGTTTCCTCTTCAAGTAGCCCTAGGCACAGACTGTGGAAAAGCACTTTCATTGAGATGGGTTGCCAAGCTTCTAAGAAATCACGAGTTTCCGAAATGCCAGCAAATATTTTTTCACCCAATCTTGATGATACTTGGTGGTAATGATCAGTAGACAAATCCCACTTGGCTCACCAAATTTTGTTCTTCTAGGTTGAAGCGTTCGTCTACAGTAGCAGTTTTTATATTTAGGTTTCACTCTGTTCTCTCATATATAGATAGATGAATTTGGAACTCTAAATCCAACATGGTTTGTAGTAGCTCTTTGAAACTTGACAAAATAAAGAGTTCTCAGTTCTGTCTCTATGGTTTGTTTCCTCTTCAAGTAGCCCTAGGCACAGACTGTTTTAAAGCACTTTCATTGAGATGGGTTGCCAAGCTTCTAAGAAATAACGAGTTTCCGAAATACCAGCAAATATTTTTTCACACAATCTTGTTGATACTTGGTGGTAATGATCAGTACACAAATGCCACTTGGCTCACCAAATTTTGTTCATCCAGTTTGAAGCGTTCGTCTACAGTACAGTTTTTATATTTAGGTTTCTCTCTGTTCTCTCCTATATTGATAGATGAATTTGGAACTCTAAATCCCACATGGTTTGTAGTAGCTCTTTGAAACTTGACAAAATAAAGGAGTTCTCAGATTTGTCTCTTTGGTTTGTTTCCTCTTCAAGTAGCCCTAGGCACAGACTGTGGAAAAGCACTTTCATTGAGAGGGGTTGCCAAAATTCCAAGAAATAACGAGTTTCCGAAATACCAGCAAATATTTTTTCACCCAATCTTGATGATACTTCGTGGTAATGATCAGTACACAAATCCCACTTGGCTCATCAAATTTTGTTCTTCGAGGTTGAAGCATTCGTGTACAGTAGCAGTTTTTATATTTAGGTTTCCCTCTGTTCTCTCCTATATAGATAGATGAATTTAGAAATCTAAATCCAACATGTTTTGTAGTAGCTCCTCGAAACTTGACAAAATAAATGAGTTCTCAGTTTTGTCTCTATGGTTTGTTTTTTCTTCATGTAGCCCAAGGCACAGACTGTGGAAAAGCACTTTCATTGAGAGGGGTTGCCAAGCTTCTAAGAAATATCGAGTTTCCGAAATACCAGCAAATATTTTTTCACCCAATCTTAATGATACTTGTTGCTAATAATCAGTACACAAATCCCACTTGGCTCACCAAATTTAGTTCTTCTAGGTTGAAGCGTTCGTGTACAGTAGCAGTTTTTTTATTTAGGTTTCCCGCTGTTCTCTCCTATACAGATAGATGAATTTGGAACTCTAAATCCAACATAGTTTGTAGTAGCTCTTTGAAACTTGACAAAATAAAGGAGTTCTCAGTTTTGTCTCTATGGTTTGTTTCCTCCTCAAGTAGCCCTAGGCACAGACTGTGGAAAGCACTTTCATTGAGAGGGGTTGCAAAGCTTCTACGAAATAATGAGTTTCCGAAATACCAGCAAATATTTTTACACCCAATCTTGATGATACTTGGTGGTAATGATCAGTACACAAATCCCACGTGGCTTACCAAATTTTGTTCTTCTAGGTTGAAGTGTTCATCTACAGTAGCAGTTTTTATATTTAGGTTTCCCTCTGTTCTCTCCTATATAGATAGATGAATTTGGAAATCTAAATCCAACATGCTTTGTAGTAGCTCCTTGATACTTGACAAAATAAAGGAGTTCTCAGTTTTGTCTCTATGGTTTGTTTCCTCTTCATGTAGCCCTAGGCACAGACTGTGGAAAAGCCCTTTCATTGAGAGGGGTTGCCAAGCTTCTAAGTAATAACGAGTTTCCGAAATACCAGCAAATATTTTTTCACCCAATCTTGATGATACTTGGTGCTAATGGTCAGTACTCAAATCCCACTTGGCTCTCCAAATTTTGTTTTTCTAGGTTGAAGCGTTCGTCTACAGTAGAAGTTTTTATATTTAGGTTTCCCTCTGTTCTCTCCTATATAGAAAGATGAATTTGGAACTCTAAATCCAACATGGTTTGTAGTAGCTCTTTGAAACTTGACAAAATAAAGGAGTTCTCAGTTTTGTCGCTATGGTTTGTTTCCTCTTCAAGTAGCCCTAGGCACAGACTGTTTTAAAGCACTTTCATTGAGATGGGTTGCCAAGCTTCTAAGAAATAACGAGTTTCCGAAATACCAGCAAATATTTTTTCACACAATCTTGTTGATACTTGGTGGTAATGATCAGTACACAAATCCCACTTGGCTCACCAAATTTTGTTCTTCTAGGTTGAAGCGTTCGTCTACAGTACAGTTTTTATATTTAGGTTTCTCTCTGTTCTCTCCTATATAGATAGATGAATTTGGAACTCTAAATCCAACATGGTTTGTAGTAGCTCTTTGAAACTTGACAAAATAAAGGAGTTCTCAGATTTGTCTCTTTGGTTTGTTTCCTCTTCAAGTAGCCCTAGGCACAGACTGTGGAAAAGCACTTTCATTGAGAGGGGTTGCCAACCTTCTAAGAAATAAAGAGTTTCCGAAATACAGGCAAATATTTTTTCACCCAATCTTGATGATACTTGGTGGTAATGATCAGTACACAAATCCCACTTGGCTTACCAAATTTTGTTCTTCTAGGTTGAAGCGTTCGTCTACAGTAGCAGTTTTTATATTTAGGTTTCACTCTGTTCTCTCATATATAGATAGATGAATTTGGAACTCTAAATCCAACATGGTTTGTAGTAGCTATTTGAAACTTGACAAAATAAAGGAGTTCTCAGTTTTGTCTCTATGGTTTGTTTCCTCTTCAAATAGCCCTAGGCACAGACTGTGGAAAGCACTTTCATTGAGATGGGTTGCCAAGCTTCTAAGAAATAACGAGTTTCCGAAATACCAGCAAATATTTTTTCACACAATCTTTTTGATACTTGGTGGTAATGATCAGTACACAAATCCCACTTGGCTCACCAAATTTTGTTCTTCTAGGTTGAAGCGTTCGTCTACAGTAGCAGTTTTTATATTTAGGTTTCTCTCTGTTCTCTCCTATATAGATAGATGAATTTGGAACTCTAAATCCAACATGGTTTGTAGTAGCTCTTTGAAACTTGACAAAATAAAGGAGTTCTCAGATTTGTCTCTATGGTTTGTTTCCTCTTCAAGTAGCCCTAGGCACAGACTGTGGAAAAGCACTTTCATTGAGAGGGGTTGCCAAGCTTCTAAGAAATAACGAGTTTCCGAAATACCACCAAATATTTTTTCACCCAATCTTGATGTTACTTGTTGCTAATGATCAGTACACAAATCCCAATTGGCTTACCAAATTTTGTTCTTCTAGGTTGAAGCGTTCGTCTACAGTAGCAGTTTTTATATTTAGGTTTCCCTCTGTTCTCTCCTATATAGATAGATGAATTTAGAAATCTAAATCCAACATGCTTTGTAGTAGCTCCTTGAAACTTGACAAAATAAATGAGTTCTCAGTTTTGTCTCTATTGTTTGTTTCCTCTTCATGTAGCCCAAGGCACAGACTGTGGAAAAGCACTTTCATTGAGAGGGGTTGCCAAGCTTCTAAGAAATAACGAGTTTCCGAAATACCAGCAAATATTTTTTCACCCAATCTTAATGATACTTGTTGCTAATAATCAGTACACAAATCACACTTGGCTCACGAAATTTAGTTCTTCTAGGTTGAAGCGTTCGTGTACAGTAGCAGTTTTTATATTTAGGTTTCCCTCTGTTCTCTCCTATACAGATAGATGAATTTGGAACTCTAAATCCAACATAGTTTGTAGTAGCTCTTTGAAACTTGACAAAATAAAGGAGTTCTCAGTTTTGTCTCTATGGTTTGTTTCCTCTTCAAGTAGCCCTAGGCACAGACTGTGGAAAGCACTTTCATTGAGAGGGGTTGCAAAGCTTCTACGAAATAAAAAGTTTCCGAAATACCAGCAAATATTTTTACACCCAATCTTGATAATACTTGGTGGTAATGATCAGTACACAAATCCCACTTGGCTCACCAAATTTTGTTCTTCTAGGTTGAAGCGTTCGTCTACAGTAGCAGTTTTTATATTTAGGTTTCCCTCTGTTCTCTCCCATATAGATAGATAAATTTGGAACTCTAAATCCAACATGGTTTGTAGTAGCTCTTTGAAACTTGACAAAATAAAGGAGTTCTCAGTTTTGTCTCTATGGTTTGTTTCCTCTTCAAGTAGCCCTAGGCACAGACTGTGGAAAGCACTTTCATTGAGAGGGGTTGCCAAGCTTCTAAGAAATAACGAGTTTCCGAAATACCAGCAAATATTTTTTCACCCAATCTGGATGATACTTGGTGGTAATGATCAGTACACAAATCCCACTTGGCTCACCAAATTTTGATCTTCTAGGTTGAAGCGTTCGTCTACAGTAGCAGTTTTTATATTTAGGTTTCCCTCTGTTCTCTCCTATATAGAAAGATGAATTTGGAACTCTAAATCCAACATGGTTTGTAGTAGCTCTTTGAAACTTGACAAAATAAAGGGTTTCTCAGATTTGTCTCTATGATTTGTTTCCTCTTCAAGTAGCCCTCGGCACAGACTGTGGAAAAGCACTTTCATTGAGAGGGGTTGCCAAGCTTCTAAGAAATAACGAGTTTCCGAAATACCAGCAAATATTTTTTCAACCAATCTTGATGATACTTGGTGGTAATGATCAGTACACAAATCCCACTTGGCTTACCAAATTTTGTTCTTCTAGGTTGAAGCGTTCGTCTACAGTAGCAGTTTTTATATTTAGGTTTCCCTCTGTTCTCTTATATATAGATAGATGAATTTGGAACTCTAAATCCAACATGGTTTGTAGTAGCTATTTGAAACTTGACAAAATAAAGGAGTTCTCGCTTTTGTCTCTATGGTTTGTTTCCTCTTCAAGTAGCCCTAGGCACAGACTGTGGAAAGCACTTTCATTGAGATGGGTTGCCAAGCTTCTAAGAAATAACGAGTTTCCGAAATACCAGCAAATATTTTTTCACACAATCTTGTTGATACTTGGTGGTAATGATCAGTACACAAATCCCACTTGGCTCACCAAATTTTGTTCTTCTAGGTTGAAGCGTTCGTCTACAGTACAGTTTTTATATTTAGGTTTCTCTCTGTTCTCTCCTATATAGATAGATGAATTTGGAACTCTAAATCCAACATGGTTTGTAGTAGCTCTTTGAAACTTGACAAAATAAAAAAGTTCTCCGATTTGTCTCTTTGGTTTGTTTCCTCTTCAAGTAGACCTACGCACAGACTGTGGAAAAGCACTTTCATTGAGAGGGGTTGCCAAGCTTCTAAGAAATAACGAGTTTCCGAAATACCAGCAAATATTTTTTCACCCAATCTTGATGATACTTGGTGGTAATGATCAGTACACAAATCCCACTTGGATTACCAAATTTTGTTCTTCTAGGTTGCAGCGTTCGTCTACAGTAGCAGTTTTTATATTTAGGATTCCCTTTGTTCTCTCCTATATAGATAGATGAATTTGGAACTCTAAATCCAACATGGTTTGTAGTAGCTCTTTGAAACTTCACAAAATAAAGGAGTTCTCAGTTTTGTCTCTATGGTTTCTTTCCTCTTCAAGTAGCCCCTAGGCACAGACTGTGGAAAGCACTTCATTGAGAGGGGTTGCCAAGTCTACGAAATAACGAGTTTTCGAAATACCAGCAAATATTTTTTTCACCCAATCTTGATGATACTTAGTGCTAATGATCAGTACACAAATCCCACTTGGCTCACCAAATTTTGTTCTTCTACGTTGAAGCGTTCGTCTACAGTAGCAGTTTTTATATTTAGGTTTCCCTCTGTTCTCTCCTATATAGAAAGATTAATTTGGAACTCTAAATCCAACATGGTGTGTAGTAGCTCTTTGAAACTTGACAAAATAAAGGAGTTCTCAGTTTTGTCGCTATGATTTGTTTCCTCTTCAAGTAGCCCTGGGCACAGAATCTGGAAAAGCACTTTAATTGAGAGTGGTTCCCAAGCTTCTAAGAAATCACGAGTTTCCAAAATACCAGCAAATATTTTTTCACCCAATCTTGATGATACTTGGTGGTAATGATCAGTACACAAATCCCACTTGGCTCACCAAATTTTGTTCTTCTACGTTGAAGCGTTCGTCTACAGTAGCAGTTTTTATATTTAGGTTTCCCTCTGTTCTCTCCTATATAAAAAGATGAATTTGGAACTCTAAATCCAACATGGATTGTAGTAGCTCTTTGAAACTTGACAAAATAAAGGAGTTCTCAGTTTTGTCTCTATGGTTTGTTTCCTCCTCAAGTAGCCCTAGGCACAGACTGTGGAAAGCACTTTCATTGAGAGGGGTTGCAAAGCTTCTACGAAATAATGAGTTTCCGAAATACCAGCAAATATTTTTACACCCAATCTTGATGATACTTGGTGGTAATGATCAGTACACAAATCCCACGTGGCTTACCAAATTTTGTTCTTCTAGGTTGAAGTGTTCATCTACAGTAGCAGTTTTTATATTTAGGTTTCCCTCTGTTCTCTCCTATATAGATAGATGAATTTGGAAATCTAAATCCAACATGCTTTGTAGTAGCTCCTTGATACTTGACAAAATAAAGGAGTTCTCAGTTTTGTCTCTATGGTTTGTTTCCTCTTCATGTAGCCCTAGGCACAGACTGTGGAAAAGCCCTTTCATTGAGAGGGTTGCCAAGCTTCTAAGTAATAACGAGTTTCCGAAATACCAGCAAATATTTTTTCACCCAATCTTGATGATACTTGGTGCTAATGGTCAGTACTCAAATCCCACTTGGCTCTCCAAATTTTGTTTTTCTAGGTTGAAGCGTTCGTCTACAGTAGAAGTTTTTATATTTAGGTTTCCCTCTGTTCTCTCCTATATAGAAAGATGAATTTGGAACTCTAAATCCAACATGGTTTGTAGTAGCTCTTTGAAACTTGACAAAATAAAGGAGTTCTCAGTTTTGTCGCTATGGTTTGTTTCCTCTTCAAGTAGCCCTAGGCACAGACTGTTTTAAAGCACTTTCATTGAGATGGGTTGCCAAGCTTCTAAGAAATAACGAGTTTCCGAAATACCAGCAAATATTTTTTCACACAATCTTGTTGATACTTGGTGGTAATGATCAGTACACAAATCCCACTTGGCTCACCAAATTTTGTTCTTCTAGGTTGAAGCGTTCGTCTACAGTACAGTTTTTATATTTAGGTTTCTCTCTGTTCTCTCCTATATAGATAGATGAATTTGGAACTCTAAATCCAACATGGTTTGTAGTAGCTCTTTGAAACTTGACAAAATAAAGGAGTTCTCAGATTTGTCTCTTTGGTTTGTTTCCTCTTCAAGTAGCCCTAGGCACAGACTGTGGAAAAGCACTTTCATTGAGAGGGGTTGCCAACCTTCTAAGAAATAAAGAGTTTCCGAAATACAGGCAAATATTTTTTCACCCAATCTTGATGATACTTGGTGGTAATGATCAGTACACAAATCCCACTTGGCTTACCAAATTTTGTTCTTCTAGGTTGAAGCGTTCGTCTACAGTAGCAGTTTTTATATTTAGGTTTCACTCTGTTCTCTCATATATAGATAGATGAATTTGGAACTCTAAATCCAACATGGTTTGTAGTAGCTATTTGAAACTTGACAAAATAAAGGAGTTCTCAGTTTTGTCTCTATGGTTTGTTTCCTCTTCAAATAGCCCTAGGCACAGACTGTGGAAAGCACTTTCATTGAGATGGGTTGCCAAGCTTCTAAGAAATAACGAGTTTCCGAAATACCAGCAAATATTTTTTCACACAATCTTTTGATACTTGGTGGTAATGATCAGTACACAAATCCCACTTGGCTCACCAAATTTTGTTCTTCTAGGTTGAAGCGTTCGTCTACAGTAGCAGTTTTTATATTTAGGTTTCTCTCTGTTCTCTCCTATATAGATAGATGAATTTGGAACTCTAAATCCAACATGGTTTGTAGTAGCTCTTTGAAACTTGACAAAATAAAGGAGTTCTCAGATTTGTCTCTATGGTTTGTTTCCTCTTCAAGTAGCCCTAGGCACAGACTGTGGAAAAGCACTTTCATTGAGAGGGGTTGCCAAGCTTCTAAGAAATAACGAGTTTCCGAAATACCACCAAATATTTTTTCACCCAATCTTGATGTTACTTGTTGCTAATGATCAGTACACAAATCCCAATTGGCTTACCAAATTTTGTTCTTCTAGGTTGAAGCGTTCGTCTACAGTAGCAGTTTTTATATTTAGGTTTCCCTCTGTTCTCTCCTATATAGATAGATGAATTTAGAAATCTAAATCCAACATGCTTTGTAGTAGCTCCTTGAAACTTGACAAAATAAATGAGTTCTCAGTTTTGTCTCTATTGTTTGTTTCCTCTTCATGTAGCCCAAGGCACAGACTGTGGAAAAGCACTTTCATTGAGAGGGGTTGCCAAGCTTCTAAGAAATAACGAGTTTCCGAAATACCAGCAAATATTTTTTCACCCAATCTTAATGATACTTGTTGCTAATAATCAGTACACAAATCACACTTGGCTCACGAAATTTAGTTCTTCTAGGTTGAAGCGTTCGTGTACAGTAGCAGTTTTTATATTTAGGTTTCCCTCTGTTCTCTCCTATACAGATAGATGAATTTGGAACTCTAAATCCAACATAGTTTGTAGTAGCTCTTTGAAACTTGACAAAATAAAGGAGTTCTCAGTTTTGTCTCTATGGTTTGTTTCCTCTTCAAGTAGCCCTAGGCACAGACTGTGGAAAGCACTTTCATTGAGAGGGGTTGCAAAGCTTCTACGAAATAAAAAGTTTCCGAAATACCAGCAAATATTTTTACACCCAATCTTGATAATACTTGGTGGTAATGATCAGTACACAAATCCCACTTGGCTCACCAAATTTTGTTCTTCTAGGTTGAAGCGTTCGTCTACAGTAGCAGTTTTTATATTTAGGTTTCCCTCTGTTCTCTCCCATATAGATAGATAAATTTGGAACTCTAAATCCAACATGGTTTGTAGTAGCTCTTTGAAACTTGACAAAATAAAGGAGTTCTCAGTTTTGTCTCTATGGTTTGTTTCCTCTTCAAGTAGCCCTAGGCACAGACTGTGGAAAGCACTTTCATTGAGAGGGGTTGCCAAGCTTCTAAGAAATAACGAGTTTCCGAAATACCAGCAAATATTTTTTCACCCAATCTGGATGATACTTGGTGGTAATGATCAGTACACAAATCCCACTTGGCTCACCAAATTTTGATCTTCTAGGTTGAAGCGTTCGTCTACAGTAGCAGTTTTTATATTTAGGTTTCCCTCTGTTCTCTCCTATATAGAAAGATGAATTTGGAACTCTAAATCCAACATGGTTTGTAGTAGCTCTTTGAAACTTGACAAAATAAAGGGTTTCTCAGATTTGTCTCTATGATTTGTTTCCTCTTCAAGTAGCCCTCGGCACAGACTGTGGAAAAGCACTTTCATTGAGAGGGGTTGCCAAGCTTCTAAGAAATAACGAGTTTCCGAAATACCAGCAAATATTTTTTCAACCAATCTTGATGATACTTGGTGGTAATGATCAGTACACAAATCCCACTTGGCTTACCAAATTTTGTTCTTCTAGGTTGAAGCGTTCGTCTACAGTAGCAGTTTTTATATTTAGGTTTCCCTCTGTTCTCTTATATATAGATAGATGAATTTGGAACTCTAAATCCAACATGGTTTGTAGTAGCTATTTGAAACTTGACAAAATAAAGGAGTTCTCGCTTTTGTCTCTATGGTTTGTTTCCTCTTCAAGTAGCCCTAGGCACAGACTGTGGAAAGCACTTTCATTGAGATGGGTTGCCAAGCTTCTAAGAAATAACGAGTTTCCGAAATACCAGCAAATATTTTTTCACACAATCTTGTTGATACTTGGTGGTAATGATCAGTACACAAATCCCACTTGGCTCACCAAATTTTGTTCTTCTAGGTTGAAGCGTTCGTCTACAGTACAGTTTTTATATTTAGGTTTCTCTCTGTTCTCTCCTATATAGATAGATGAATTTGGAACTCTAAATCCAACATGGTTTGTAGTAGCTCTTTGAAACTTGACAAAATAAAAAAGTTCTCCGATTTGTCTCTTTGGTTTGTTTCCTCTTCAAGTAGACCTACGCACAGACTGTGGAAAAGCACTTTCATTGAGAGGGGTTGCCAAGCTTCTAAGAAATAACGAGTTTCCGAAATACCAGCAAATATTTTTTCACCCAATCTTGATGATACTTGGTGGTAATGATCAGTACACAAATCCCACTTGGATTACCAAATTTTGTTCTTCTAGGTTGCAGCGTTCGTCTACAGTAGCAGTTTTTATATTTAGGATTCCCTTTGTTCTCTCCTATATAGATAGATGAATTTGGAACTCTAAATCCAACATGGTTTGTAGTAGCTCTTTGAAACTTCACAAAATAAAGGAGTTCTCAGTTTTGTCTCTATGGTTTCTTTCCTCTTCAAGTAGCCCTAGGCACAGACTGTGGAAAGCACTTTCATTGAGAGGGGTTGCCAAGTCTACGAAATAACGAGTTTTCGAAATACCAGCAAATATTTTTTTCACCCAATCTTGATGATACTTAGTGCTAATGATCAGTACACAAATCCCACTTGGCTCACCAAATTTTGTTCTTCTACGTTGAAGCGTTCGTCTACAGTAGCAGTTTTTATATTTAGGTTTCCCTCTGTTCTCTCCTATATAGAAAGATTAATTTGGAACTCTAAATCCAACATGGTGTGTAGTAGCTCTTTGAAACTTGACAAAATAAAGGAGTTCTCAGTTTTGTCGCTATGATTTGTTTCCTCTTCAAGTAGCCCTGGGCACAGAATCTGGAAAAGCACTTTAATTGAGAGTGGTTCCCAAGCTTCTAAGAAATCACGAGTTTCCAAAATACCAGCAAATATTTTTTCACCCAATCTTGATGATACTTGGTGGTAATGATCAGTACACAAATCCCA
>NW_027514046.1:0-103309 GCF_048772815.1 Callospermophilus lateralis
TTAAAGGTTTTGTTAAACTCTGCTGTATACCCATACGGTCCTGGGCTTTTCTAAGTTGGTAGTGGATTGATGGTTTCTTCTATTTCCTCAATTGATATTGGTCTGTTTATGTTGTCTATATCCTCCTGACTCAATATGGGCAGATCATATGACTTAAGAAATTTATAGATACCTTCACTGTCTTCTATTTGTTTGGAGTATAAGGATTCAAAATAATTTCTGATTATCTCCTGTATTTCAGAAATATCTGTTGTGATATTTTCTTTTTTAATCCCTTATGCTAGTAATTTGAGTTCTCTCTTCTTCTCTTTCATAGCATGGCTAAGGGTCTGTCAATTTTATTTATTTTTTCAAAGAACCAACTTCTACTTTTGTCAAGTTTTTTCAATTGTTTCTTTTGTTTCAATTTCATTAATTTCAGCTTTGATTTTAATTATTTCTTGCCTTCTACTTCTTTTGCTGTTTCTTTCGTCTTCTTTTTCTAGGATTTTGAGATGAAGTATGAGATCATTTATTTGTTGGTTGTTTCTTTTTTTAAGGAATGAACTCCAAGCAATGAATTTTCCTGTTAGAACTGCTTTCAATGTGTCCCATAGATTCCGATATGTTGTGTCTGTGTTTTCATTTATCTCTAAGAATTTTTAAATTTCCTCCTTGATGTCTTCTATAACCCATTGATCACTCAGTAACCTATTGTTCATTCTCCAAGTGATGCATGATTTTTCCTTCCTTCTTTTATCATTGATTTTTAGTTTCATTCCATTATGATCAGATAATATGCATGGTATTATCTGTATTCCTTTATATTGTCTAAGAGTTGCCCTGTGACATAATATATGATCATTTTTTAGAAGGATACATGTGCTGCTGAGAAAAAAGGTAACTGTTTGATGTTGGGTGTTATATTCTACATATCTCAAATAAGTCTAGGTTATTAATTGTGTTATTGAGTTCTATAGTTTCCTTAATCCTTATTCCTTGTTTGGAAGATCTGTCCAGTGGTGAGAGAGGTGTTTTCATGTCTCCCATGATTACTGTATTGTGGTGTATTAGACTCTTGAACTTGAGAAGAGTTTGTTTGATGAACATAGCTGCACCATTGTTTGGGGCATATATATTAATGATTGCTGTCTCTTGTTGGTGTATGGTTCCCTTGAGCAGTATGTAGTGTCTCTCTTTATCCCTTTTGATTAACTTTGGCTCAAAATCTATTTTATTTGATATGAGTATGGACTCTCCTGCTTGTTTCCGAAGTCCATATGAGTGATATGATTTTTCCCAAACTTTCACCGTCAGTATATGTATGCATTTTCCTATCAAATGCATCTCCTGTAGGCAGCATATTGTTGGGTCTTGTTTTTTATTCAATTCTACTAGCCAGTGTGTCTTTATTGGTGAGTTTAAGCCATTAACATTTAGGGTTATTATTGAGATATGGGTTGTTCTTCCAGCCATATTTGTTTATTTATGTTACTAAACATGGTTTGTTTTCCTCTTTGATTATTTTCCCCCCTTTAATGTCCTACCTCCCACTGTTGGTTTTGATTGTTATTTTCCATTTCCTCTTCCTGCAATGTTTTGCCGAGGATGTTTTGAAGAGATGGTTTTCTAGCTGCAAATTCTTTTCACTTTTGTTTATCGAGGAAGGTTTTAATTTCATCTTCCATACTGAAGCTTAATTTCGCTAGATACACAATTCTTGGTTGGAACCCACTTTCTTTCAGTGTTTCAAATATGTTATTCCAGGATCTTCTAGCTTTCAGAGTCTGTGTTGAAAGATCAGCTGTTATCCTGATTGGTTTACCCTTAAACGTAATCTGCTTCCTTTCTCTTGTAGCTTTTAAAATTCTCTCCTTTTTCTGTTTGTTGGGCATCTTCATTATAATGTATCTAGTTGTGGCTCTCTTATGATTTTGCACATTCGGCGTTCTGTAGGCTTCTAGGACTTGGGATTCTGTTTTATTTATCAAGTCTGGGAAGTTTTCTCGTATTATTTCATTGAATAGGTTGCTCATTCCTTTGGTTTGGACCTCTATACCTTCCTGTATCCCAATGACTGTTAAGTTTGGCCTCTTTATGTTATCCCATATTTCTTGGATATTCTGTTCGGGGTTTCTTAACAGTCTTGCTGAGTGGTATATGTTCTTTTCAAGTTGAAATACTTTGTCTTCATTGTCTGATGTTCTATGTTCTAAGTGTTCTACTCTCCTGGTAGTATTCTCAATTGAGTTTTTAAGTTGGATTATTCCTTCCTGCAATTCTAGGATTTCTGTTTGTTTGTTTTTACAACCTCTATCTCCCTATATAGTTGATCTTTTGCTTATTGGATTTGTTTATGTAATTCATTGTCGAAGTGATCTTTAATTGTCTGATTTTGTTGTCTAATGTCTTCCTTGAGACTCCAGATCATCTAAAGCATGAGTATCCTGAATTCTTTATCTGACATTCCATCTGATGCAGCTATTACCTCTTCTAAAGTTGTGTTGACCTGCATTGCTTGTGGTCCTTTCTTTCCTTGTCTTTTCATACTGCTCGCATTTCTCTCTGCTTGTTGAAACTGTTTTGTTTTGGGCAGTGGCTCTGCTCTGCCCCTATTCCTATTGGGGTGACCTAACAACCATGCTGGTGGGCCGCTGGGCTTGTACTGGGCGCAGGAGAAGGCTCTGCTTTGCCACTACTCCAATAGGGGTGCCGTGTCTACCACACCAGCGGGTCGTTGGGCCTGTTCTGGGCATAAGCGGTGGCTCTGCTCTGCCCCTACTCAAATTGGGGTGACGTGACTACCACACCTGCTGGTTGATGGGCCTGTTCCGGGCACGGGCGGCAGCTCTGCTCTGTCACTACTCCAATTGGGATGACATGACTACCACGCCTGCAGGTCGCTGGGCCTGTGCCGGGCATGGGCGGCGGCTCTGCTCTGCCCCTCTGGCTTGAAGACAAAGTGAGAGAGACTCGGGTGTTTGTGACTCACTTTTTTTTACCAGGAGACCAACTGTTTCTGTCACCGGTGGTATCGATGAAGTTATCTCCTCCACCACTTTGTGATGACATCAGATCTCTAACATGTTGGTATCCCATGCGAATGGCAGCATTTCGTTCCCTTTGCCGGATGACCAAAGCAATGGGTGAGTCCTGACCAGCCCTCACAAGCCCCGTCTCAATCCTGTTGCCACTGCCTATGAAGGCTCGGTAGGTATTTACCTCCACAGTATTCAGCAAGACCTAGACCGAGAAGGAGTTTCCGCGGGTTCTTTAGCCCTGGGCCTGATCAGTTCCAGGAGCCAGAATTCGGCCACTCTGGGCTTGGTGTATGTTCTGATAGGAACAGGCCTGAGTAATTTGTCTCCGAGACACAGGCGAATGGCAGCCTGAGATTACCTGTTCTATATCTGAATGAGCTGCTATGAGTTGAAAACAGGAATGGTGACGTCAGCTCTCCAAGATGGTGGCCCCTGGCTTCCTCTGTGGTCTGACTGGTGTGGAAAACTTAATTGGACCGCGTCCTTCCCCGGTCTCAAACCCAGAATTCAGCAATGAGCACAGTGATTGTACAGCTGGCAGGAGCCCACAGAATCCGCACCACTGAATATTTGTGTTGCTATCTCATTGTTTGCCAGCATGCGCCACAGACTCTAGCCGCAGGGCGATTTGCTGAATAAGCAGCATGACGCTCCATGAGGACAAATCACTCACGTTTGAGCCCCGTAGCTAATCCTCATGAGATGGAAATACTTCCACTAGGTTTTGGAGCACCCAAATTTTGCTGGAAATTCGTCATTCTCTTGCACAGTGATGCTGTATATGGGGTTGATGCACTCCTTTCGCTGCCATCATATGATCCCCTGAAGTTAGTTTTCAGTACTGGAAACGAATATGTATTTCAGGTGGATGAATATTTCTGAGAATAAACTTGTGAAAAGTTGATTATAAATCCACATACATAAATATGAATGAATTTAGGGAGTGTAAAACAAGACAAATACATTTCATATTTTGAAAAATCTGGAGAGTGAATACATATATATAAATATAGAGATAGATAGATAGATAGATAGATACACACACACAGAGAGACATTAAAAAGTAGCATTATGTATGCCAATTGAAATTCACCATGAAATATATGTCATCCACAGATCCAAAAATACTCATTTTCCTGAACATCAATTTATGTTGTTCAACTAGAAAGCTGACCCATATGTTGAATTTTCAGTTCCAACAGCGTTTAGTAGGAGTGATCTTTTCTTACAGTTTGTATCTGCCAAGTCAGCCACCTCACAGAATGTATGTGTGATACCAGGTAGAATTCAATATGTGCATAAAAAAATACATGTGCTGAATAGACTACAGAGAAAGGGAGACAGTTATTCACATATTTGTTAACTTTTAAAACACATAAAGAACTGTTTCAATTAAAATTTGCTAGATTTATAGCACCTCCATTTATCATAGGAAAGGCAAGTCCAACTATACACCATGCCTCCTGTGAACCTCTTGTATTTCTATTTTGTTTGGGTTATTTTTCTCCATCATATTAAGATTAGAAGTAAAAGTCTAGAAGGGAATTTGTTAGTGTCAGGGATTCAGTATTTCGAATGGAAAATTGGAAAATGTATGCAATGTGTATGCAAATATGTGCTACACAAAAATCTTCCCACTCTCATTCAGAACAATGCCTTGGCATTACCTTCCCCCCATGTAAGACACAATTAGAGGAGAAGAGTTAGAAAATCTGTGAATACATACCTGTTATAGAAAATGCTCAGCGGTTCACAAATTTGAAGGTGGTAGAGGAGTTTCCAAAAGTAAGGGACAGGGTAAACACTCCACAAACATGAAGCTCTGCTGGCCTAACATCTGGAGAAACTACCTCTGAGGGTGAGCACTTGAAATATATTTTGTTGTCAGGAGCATTAGCTTCCTTTGTAGTGAGACCATCAAAGCTGGGTCTGCATCTATGTGACATGGATGACATGGTTTCTTATTTTCTGATGAACATGAGGCAGCAGTGCTGAATTTTCTCTTTGTAGGTAAACTGTGGCCACTGAGGGCAAGTGTCTCCTCATCTGGACTGTGAAGCCATTTGGTCATCTTCCACTCTTTGTGGTGTTTTTTGCTGTTGCACTAGGAGTTTGGTATTTGCTTCATGAAATAAAAAGAGTTCAACTGGGACACAGTGCTGTAGGGAGTTCTTTCAGTTGTGGTGGGTTGGGTTCTGTTGGAGAATGCACCAACCAGGCTTCTATCCCACATAGCTTGCCCATTGACCATAGCAACCTGATTCTGAACATTGCCCTGAAACCTCTCCATATAACAAGATTCTTTTACATATAAGGGTCTACTGGCTGGAAAATGTCAGTCACAAGTTATTTGGACACCAATGGCAGATAAACATGGCCACACCAGAGATATTTTATCACACACCTGCCCACCACGGCTCTAGGAACACTACTCAGCAGGTTCCAACTTACTTGCATCTCTGTTATACACCATTTTCATGAAACCCAGTCAATAAAGGCAATGTCTTGTATTCTCATGATCAGCTAGAGGACATCCAAAGGTTCTCCTGTGACACCTAGTCTTGGGAATTTCAAAAATTTCATGGTATTCATCTAGCCATTATTCAAGGAAGAAGTTGTAGGCACTGTGGGTTTCAATTCATTCATTAACCATTAAATGTTGAGTAAGCTCATTTCAATGAAAGCTCTGGAGAACTCTCAGAGGCAAGGCTTCCCAAAGGGTGGCCAAAAGGTCACATGAAGCCAGGCCCATTGAGGTCTACAATGTGAGGTCCATGTGTGTTTTCACTCTCAACTATGGCTGCCAAGTCTTTCAGAATAAAATCATGTGATATCCTGGCTGAGATTCCCTTTGCTCTGTGGAAAGCCAACTTGGGCGTAGATCTCACTTTCCAAGGGCGACTCTCATGCATGGCCTTCTAAAAGCCCAACACAATCCATGGCAATACTTCTCTGAGGTCAATTCCAGAACTCAGTGTCTATGTTGAATCACACAAGAGTTCAAGCCAGGGTGTACCCAGTCATCTCTTCCTACCGCCATACAAATGTTCACAGTTAAAACCAAAACACCCAAACATGGCCCTCATCTTCTTCCATGTAGACACTCATCATAACCTCCGGCTGGAGGTTTCCATGAGGTACACAGCCCACGTCCGTGTCCAAAATAAGCTCCCTTGCCCCTCATTTGCCTAACATCAGGGTTGCCTGGACTGTCTTCCTGTGAAACAGAAGTGAAAAAATAGGCCTGGCGTTAATACTGCTCTACTTTTCCAACTTGAGCCCTACTGAGTGTGGGGTTTAGATTATTTATGTAAATTCATATTTTTTGTTGTTGTACTTTAACTTTTTAATATGTTTTCATTTTTTAAATATTATTATTTTATTATTATTATTATTTTAAACTTTAATTTACATCTTTTAAATGATCATTATTTTTAAATTTTTTTCTTTCTTTCTTTCCTTTCTATTTTTTCTTTTGTCTTATCATTTCTTTTCAATTTTCTGATTTCCCCTTCCTCGAATTCTACCTGCCTACTCTCATTCTCTTTAGTGACTTCTTCCCTTTCCTTCTAATATCTTTTCTTCCAAGCATCAAATAAATTTATAAGAGTAAGCAGTAACTCAACAGTCAAACAGAGCAAGAAGTAACATGAGCAGCACAAAAAATCAAGGAAGAAAATAAGTACAAACAACGAAGGACAGCCAAAATATTCAGGAGGACCTATAGTCATCAGAAAAATGGTCATATAAAGAACTCAAGGAATACCTTAGACAGATGGAATTGAAACTTAAAGAGGATACGAGACAGCAAATCCAAACAGTGAAAGAACACATTGAAAATGAATTACATAAACAGATAAAAGAAGAAGTTATGCATCTTTATCAGGAGATTGAGATTATAAAAAAATCAAACAATAATTCTAGAAATGAAGGAAACGATAAACCAAATTAAAAAGTCAATTGAGAGTATCACTAACACTGTGGAGCAAGTAGAAGACAGAATGTCAGATAATGAAGACAAAATATATCATCTTGAAATGAATCTAGCCAACACAGAAAGGCTGGTAAAAAATCATGAGTAAAACATCCAAGAGATATGGGATAACATAAAAAAAATTAATGAGTCATCTGGATAGGTACACAGATTCAAACCAAGGGAATTAGTAATCTATTGAATGAAATAATTACAGAAATATTTCCAGAAATACAAAGTAAATGGATATACAAATAGGACATGCTTACAGGACACGGAGCACACAAAATCACAGTAGACCAACACCAAGACACATTGTTATGAAGATATCCAATATACAAAACAAAGAGAAAATATTAAAAGCTCTAAGAGAAAGGAGGCAGATTACATTAAGGGGTAAACCAATAAGGTTGAGAATGGATTTTTCATCACAGTCGCTGAAAGCGAGAAGATCCTGGAACAACGTATTTCAAACACTGATAGACAATGAATGCCAACCAAGAATTCTGTATCCAGCAAAATTAAGCTGCAGGTATGATGATGAAATAAAAATATTTCATGATAAACAAAAGGTAAAAGAATTTGTAGCCAGAAAAGCAGCATTGCAAAGCATCTTGAGCAAAACAATACACGAAGAAGAAATGAAAATCAACAACCAAAACCATCAGTGGGAAGTGCCTCAGTAATGACTGAGGGTGGGGGAAAAGCTAATCATAGAGAAACAAACTAAATTAAAAAAAAAAAAGATGAATCATCAATCATAAGCGGCAGTACAAACCATATATCAATAGTGACTCTAAATGTTAATGGCTTAAACTCTCCAATAACGCAACATAGGCTGGTAACTTGGATTAAAAATGAATCCAACAATATGTTGCCTCCAGAAGACACATCTGAATGGAAAAGACATACACAGGCTGAAGGTGCAAGTTTTGGAAAAAATATACCATGCAACGCTCCCCATAAGCAAGCAGGGGTGGCCATGCTCATATCGAATAAAATTGACTTCAAGACTAATTTAATCAAAAGGGATAAGAAAGGACATTATATACTGTTAAAAGGAACCATTCACCAACAAGACATAAAAATTATCAATATTTATGCACCAAATAATGGTGCTGCAATGTTCAAAAAACAAATTCACCTCAAGTTCCAGAATGAAATAGACCACAACACAATAATTATGGGTGACTTCAACACACCTCTCTCACCATTGGACAGATCCTCCAAACAAAAGTGAATAAAGAAACTATAGAACTCAATATCACAATCAATAACCTAGACTTAACTGACATATATCGAATATATCAATCATCATCAAGTGGATATACTTTTTTCTCAGTAGCACGTGGATCCTTCTCAAAAATAGACCATATATTATGTCATAGGGCAACCCTCAGTAAATATACAGGGGTTGAGATAATACCATGAATTTTTTCTGATCATAATGGAATGAAACTGGAAACCAATGATAAAAAAAGGAAGGAAAAATCCTACATCACATGGAAAATGAACAATATGTTACTGAATGATCAGTGGGTTACAGAAGATATAAAGGAGGAAATCAAAAAATTCTTAGAGATACATGAAAATACAGACGCAATATATCAGAATCTATGGGACACAATGAAAGCAGTTTTAAGAGAGAAATTCATCGCCTGGAGGTCATTCCTGAAAAAAAGTAAAAACGAACAAATAAATGAGCTCACACTTCAACTCAAAGCCCTAGAAAAGGAAGAGCAAAACAACAAAAAATGTAGCAGAAAGCAAGAAATAATTAAAATCAGAGCAGAAATCAACGAAATTGAAACAAAAGAAACTATTGAAAAAATTAACAAAACTAAAAGGTGGTTCTTCGAAAAAATAAATATGTTCGACAGACCCTTAGGCATGCTAATGAAGAGAAGAAAAGAGAGAACTCAAATTACTAACATATGGGATGAAAAAGGCAATATTACAACAGATGCTTCCGAAATACAGAAGACAATTAGAAATTATTTAGAAAACCTATATTCCAATAAAATAGAATATATTGAAGACATCGATAAATCTCTTAAGTCATATGATATTCCCAGACTGAGTCAGAAAGATACACACAATTTAAACAGACCAATGTCAATGGATGAAACAGAAGAAGCAATCAAAAGACTACAAACCAAGAAAAGCCCAGGAACGGATGGCTATACAGCGGAGTTTTACAAAACATTTAAAGAAGATTTAATACCAATACTTTTCAAGTTATTTCAGCATAGAGAAAAAGAGGGAGCTCTTCCAAATTCATTCTATGAGGCCAACATCACGCTGATTCCGAAATCAGAAAAAGACACCTCAAAGAAAGAAAACTACAGACCAATATATCTGATGAACCTACATGCAAAAATCCTCAATAAAACTCTGGTGAATCGAATACAAAGGCACATCAAAAAAATTATGCACCATGATCAAGTAGGATTCATAGCTGGGATGCAAGGATGGTTCAATATACGGAAATCAATAAATGTTATTCACCACATCAATAGACTTAAAGATAAGAACCATATGATCATCTCGATAGAAGCAAAAAAAGCATTTGACAAAGTACAGCATCCCTTTATGTTCAAAACATTAGAAAAAATAAGGATAACAGGAAGTTACCTCGACATTGTAAAAGCTATCTATGCTAAGCCTCAGGCTAGCATCATTATGAATGGAGAAAAATTGAAGGCATTTCTTCTAAAATCTGGAACAAGACAGGGATGCCCTCTCTCACCACTTCTATTCCATATAGTTCTCGAAACACTGGCCAGAGCAATTAGACATACTAAAGAAATAAAAGGCATAAAAATAGGAAAATAAGAACGTAAATTATCACTATTTTCGGGTGACATTATTCTATACATAGAAGACACAAAAAGGTGTACAAAAACTACTAGAACTAAAAAATGAATGACCTGCGACCCACCGGCAGGTCAGGCCCAGAAACCTGCAGAGGGGCACAGCTGCCCCACCCACCTGCAAGGTAGGCGATACCGTGACCACTGACAAAACAGGCCCAGTGGCCCGTCTGACACATCACCCCTGTTGGGGGAGGGGCAGAGCCGCCACCAGCACCTGTTAGGTAGACAGACCTGCAAACGACAGACAGAACAGGCCTAGCGGCCAGCGGAGTTGCAGAGCCGCTGCTCACGCCTGCAAGGTAGGCCAACCTGTGACCACCGAAAGAACAGGCCTACCGAAAGTAGAGGCACAGCAGCCTGCCGGCGTAGTAGGCACATTGCCCCAATTGGAAGAGGGGCAGAACCACCGCCAAAGCCTGCGAGGGAGACTTTGCAACTATACAAGAGCAATATAAATATATAGGGGGAAAATCAATAACACAACAGTTTCACCAAGCAGAAAGAAACGCGATCAGTATGAAAAGACAAGGAAAGAAAGGACCACAAGCAATGCAGGTCAACTCAACTTTAGAAGAGGTAATATCTGCTGCAGATGGAATGTCAGATAAAGAATTCAGGATATACATGCTTCAGATTATCTGGAGTCTCAAGGAAGACATTAGAGAGCATAATCAGACAATGAAAGACCACTTCGAACACTTCGAAAATGAATTACATAAACAAATACAAGAAGCAAAAGATCAATTATACAGGGAGATCAAGGTTATAAAAAACAAACAAACAGAAATCCTGGAAATGCAGGAAACAATAAACCAAATTAAAAACTCAATTGAGAATACTATCAGCAGAGTAGAACACTTAGAAGATAGAACATCAGAAAATGAAGACAAAGTATTTCAACTGGAGAAGAACATAGACAGCTCAGCAAAGCTGTTAAGAAACCATGAGCAGAACATTCAAGAAATATGGGATAACATGAAGAGACCAAACTTAAGAGTCATTGGGATACAGGAAGGTATAGAGTTCCAAACAAAAGGAATGAGCAATCTATTCAATGAAATAATATGAGAAAACTTCCCAGACTTGAAGAATGAGACAGAATCCCATATCCTAGAAGCCTACGGGACGCCGAATGTGCAAAATCATAAGAGATCCACACCTAGACACATTATAATGAAGATGCCCAACATACAGAATAAGGAGAGAATTTTAAAAGCTACAAGAGAAAGGAAGCAGATTACATTTAGGGGTAAACCAATCAGGATAACAGCTGATCTTTCAACACAGACTCTGAAAGCTAGAAGATCCTGGAATAACATATTTGAAACACTGAAAGAAAATGGGTTCCAACCAAGAATTGTGTATCGAGCAAAATTAAGCTTCAGTATGGAAGATGAAATTAAAACCTTCCATGATACACAAAAGTGAAAAGAATTTGAAGCTAGAAAACCATCTCTTCAAAACATCCTCGGCAAAACATTGCAGGAAGAGGAAATGGAAAATAACAATGAAAACCAACAGCGGGAGGGAGTACAGTAAAGAGGGGGAATAATCAAAGAGGAAAACAAACCATGTTTAGTAACATAAATAAACCAATATGACTGGAAGAACAACCCATATCTCAATAATAACCATAAATGTTAATGGCTTAAACTCACGAATTAAGAGACACAGGCTAGTAGAATGGATCACAAAACAAGACCCAACAATATGCTGCCTTCAGGAGACGCATCTGATAGGAAAAGACATACATAGACTGCAGGTGAAAGGTTGGGAAAAATCATATCACTCTTATGGACTTCGGAAACAAGCACGAGTGTCCATACTCATATCAAATAAAATAGATTTCAAGCCAAAGTTAATCAAAAGGGATGAAGAGGGACACTACATACAGCTCAAGGGAACCATACACCAAAAAGACATCACAATCATAAATATATATGCCCCAAACAATGGTGCAGCTATGTTCATCAAACAAACTCTTCTCAAGTTCAAGAGTCTAATAGACCACCATACAATAATTATGGGAGACTTCAACACACCTCTCTCACCACTGGATAGATCTTACAAAGAAAAGTTGAATAAGGAATCTATAGAACTCAATAACATAATTAATAACCTAGACTTAATTGACATATATAGAATATACCACCCAAGATCAAGCAGTTACACTTTTTTCTCAGCAGCACTTGGATCCTTCTCAAAAATAGATCATATATTATGTCACAGGGCAACTCTTAGACAATATAAAGGAGTAGAGATAATACCATGCATCTTATCTGAACATAATGAAATGAAATTGAAAATCAACGATAAAAGATGTAAGGAAAAATCATGCATCAATTGGAGAATGAAAAATAGGTTACTGAATGATAAATGGGTTATAGAAGACATCAAGGAGGATATTAAAAAATTCTTAGAGATAAATGAAAACACAGACACAACATATCGGAATCTATGGGACACATTGAAAGCAGTTCTAAGAGGAAAATTTATTGCTTGGAGTTCATTCCTTAAAAAAAGAAAAAAACCAACAAATAAATGATCTAATACTTCAACTCAATGTCCTAGAAAAAGAAGAGCAAAACAACAGCAAAAAAGTAGAAGACAAGAAATAATTAAAATCAGAGCAAAAATTAATGAAATTGAAACAAAAGAAACAATTGAAAAAATTGACAAAACTAAAAGTTGGTTCTTTGAAAAAATAAATAAAATTGACAGACCATTAGCCACGCTAATGAAGAGAAGAAGAGAGAGAACTCAAATTACTCGCATATGGGATGAAAAAGGCAATATCACAACAGACACTTCAGAAATACAGAAGATTATCAGAAATTATTTTGAATCCTTATACTCCAATAAATTAGAAGATAGTGAAGGCATCGATAAATTTCTTAAGTCATATGATTTGCCCAGATTGCGTTAGGAGGATATTGACAACCTAAACAGACGAATATCAACTGAGGAAATAAAGAAACCATCAAAAGACTACCAACTAAGAAAAGCCCAGGACCGGATGGGTATACAGCAGAGTTTTACAAAACCTTTAAAGAGGAACTAATACCAATACTTTTCAAGCTATTTCAGGAAAATGAAAAACAGGGAGAACTTCCAAATTCATTCTATGAGTCCAACATCACCCTGATTCCTAAACCAGACAAAGACACTCCAAAGAAAGAAAACTACAGACCAATATCTCTAATGAACCTAGATGCAAAAATGCTCAATAAACTTCTCGCAAACCAGATACAAAAACATATCAAAAAAATTGTGCACCATGATCAGGTAGGATTTATCCCTGGGATGCAAGGTTGGTTCAGTATACGAAAATCAATAAATGTTATTCACCACATCAATAGGCTTAAATATAAGAACCATATGATCATCTCGATAGATGCGGAAAAAGCATTCGACAAAGTACAGCATCCCTTTATGTTCAAAACTCTAGAAAAACTAGGGATAACAGGAACATACCTCAATATTGTAAAAGATATCGATGCTAAGCCTCAGCCTAGCATCATTCTGAATGGAGAAAAACTGAAGGCATTCCCTCTAAAATCTGGTACAAGACAGGCATGCCCTCTCTCACCACTTCTGTTCAACATAGTTCTCGAATCACTGGCCAGTGCAATTAGACAGACAAAAGAAATTAAAGGCATAAAAATAGGAAAAGAAGAACTCAAATTATCACTATTTGCAGATGACATGATTGTATACCTAGCAGACCCAAAAGGGTCTACAAAGAAACTATTAGAGCTAATAAATGAATTCAGCAAAGTGGCAGGATATAAAATCAACACGCATAAATCAAAGGCATTCCTGTATATCAGCGACAAATCCTCTAAAATACATATGAGGACAACCACCCCATTTATAATATCCTCAGAAAAAATAAAGTACTTGGGAATCAACCTAACAAAAGAGGTGTAAGACTTATACAATGAATACTACAGAACCCTAAAGAGAGAATTGAAGAAGTTCTTAAAAGATGGAAAAATATACCCTGTTCATGGATAGGTAGAATTAACATCATCAAAATGGCGATATTAACAAAAGTTCTCAATAGGTTTAATGCAATGCCAATCAAAATCCCAATGGCATTTCTTGTAGAAATAGAGAAAGCAATCATGAAATTCATATGGAAAAATAAAAGACCCAGAATAGCAAAAACATTGCTAAGCAGGAAGTGTGAATCAGTCGGTATAGCTATACCAGACTTCAAACTATACTACAGAGCAATAGAAACAAAAACAGCATGGTACTGGTACCAAAACAGGCGGGTGGACCAATGGTACAGAATAGAGGACACAGAAACCAATCCACAAAACTACAACTATCTTATATTCGATAAAGGGGCTAAAAGCATGCAATGGAAGAAGGCTAGCATCTTCAAAAAATGGTGTTGGGAAAACTGGAAATCCATATGCAACAAAATGAAACTGAATCCCTTTCTCTCACCATGCACAAAAGTTAACTCAAAGTGGATCAAGGAACTTGATATCAAATCAGAGACATGGCGTCTGATAGAAGAAAAAGTTGGCTATGATCTACATACTGTGGGGTCGGGATCCAAATTCCTAAATAGGACACCCATAGCACAACAGTTAATAACTAGAACCAACAAATGGGACTTACTCAAACTAAAAAGTTATTTTCTCAGCAAAAGAAACAATAAGAGAGGTAAATAGGTAGCCTACGTCCTGGGAACAAATCTTTACTCCTCACACTTCAGACAGAGCCCTAATATCCAGAATATACAAAGAACTAAAAAAATTAGACAATGAGATAACAAATAACCCAATTAACAAATGGGCCAAGGACCTGAACAGAAATTTCTCAGAGGAGGACATACAATCAATCAAGAAGTATATGAAAAAATGCTCACCATCTCTAGGAGTCAGAGAAATGCAAATAAAAACCACCCTAAGATACCATCTCACTCCAGTAAGATTGGCAGCCATTAGGAAGTCAAACAACAACAAGTGCTGGCGAGGATGTCGGGAAAAGTGTACTCTTGTACATTACTGGTGGGACTGCAAATTGGTGCGCCCAATTTGGAAAGCAGTATGGAGATTTCTTGGAAAGCTCGGGATGGAACCACCATTTGATCCAGCTATTCTCCTTCTCGGTCTATTCCCTAAAGACCTAAAAAGAGCACACTATAGGGCCACTGCTACATCCATGTTCATAGCAGCACAATTCACAATAGCAAGACTGTGGAACCAACATAGATGTCCTTCAATAGAAGAATGGATAAAAAAATGTGGCATTTATACACAATGGAATATTACTCTGCATTAAGAAATGACAAAATCATAGAATTTGGAGGGAAATGGATGGCATTAGAGCAGGTTATGCTAAGTGAAGCTAGCCAATCCCTTAAAAACAAATGCCAAATATCTTCTTTGATATAAGGAGAGTAACTAAGAACAGAGTAGGGACGAAGAGCATGAGAAGAAGATTAACATTAAACAGGGATGAGAGGTGGGAGGGAAAGGGAGAGAGAAGGAAAATTGCATGTAAATGGAAAGAGACCCTCAGGGGTATACAAAATTACATACAAGAGGAAGTGAGGGGAAAGGAGGAAAAATATAAGGGGGAGAAATGAATTACAGTAGAGGAGGTAGAGAGAGAAGAGGGGAGGGGAGGGGGGAGGGGGGATAGTAGAGGATAGGAAAGGCAACAGAATACAACAGTCACCAGAATGGCAATATGTAAATCAATGGTTGTGCAATTGATGTGATTCTGCATTCTGTATATGGGGTAAAAATGGGAGCTCATATCCCACTTGAATCAAAGTGTGAAATATGATATATCAAGAACTATGAAATGTTTTGAACAACCTACAATAAAATTAATTAAAAAAAACCCAGCATGGTACTGGTACCAAAACAGGCGGGTGGACCAATGGTACAGAATGGAGGACACAGAGATTAATCCAAAAAGCTACAACTATTTTATATTTGATAAAGGAGCTAAAAGCATGCAATGGAGGAAATATAGTATCTTCAACAAATGGTGTTGGGAAAAATGGAAATCCATGTGCAACAAAATGAAACTGAATTCCTTTCTCTCGCCATGCACAAAAGTTAACTCATAGTGGATCAAGGTGCTAGATATCAAATCAGAGACTCTGTGTCTGATAGAAGAAAAAGTTGGCTCTGATCTACATATTATGGGGTCGGGCTCCAAATTCCTTTATATGACATCCATAGCACAAGAGTTAATAACAAGAATCAACAAATGGGACTACTTAAACTGAAAAGTTTTTTATCAGCAAGAGAAAGAATAAGAGAAGTAAATAAGGAGCATACATCATGGGAACAAATTTTTACTCCTCACACTTCAGATAGAGGCCTAATATCCAGAATATAAAAAAACTCAAAAAATTAGACAATAAGATAACAAATAACCCAATAAACAAATGGGTCAAGGACTTGAACAGACACTTCTCAGAGGAGGACATACAATCATTCATCAAGTACATAATAAAATGCTCACCATTTCTAGCAGTCAGAGAAATTCAAATCAAAATCACCCTAAGATACCATCTCACTCCAGTAAATTGGTAGCCATTATGAAGTCAAACAACAACAAGTGCTGGCAAGGATGTGGGGTAAAAGATACTCTTGTACATTGCTGGTGGGACTGTAAACTGGTGTGGCCAATTTGGAAAGCAGTATGGAGATTCCTGGGAAAGCTGTGAATGGAACCACAATTTGACTCAGCTATTGCCCTTCTCTGACTATTCCATGAAGACCTTAAAAGAGAGTAATACAGGGATACTACCACATGGATTTTCATAGCAGTACAATTCACAATTGATACACTGTGGATCCAACCCAGATGCCCTTCAATAGATGAATGGATAAAAAAAATGTGGCACTTATACACTATGGAGTATTACGCAGCACTAACAAATGACAAAATCATAAAATTTGCAGAAAAATGGATGGCACTGGAGCAGATTATGCTTAGTGAAGATAGCCAATCCCTAAAAAATAAATACCAAATGTCTTCTTTGATATAATGAGAGCAACTAAGAACAGAGCAGGGAGCAATAGCAGCAAGAAAAGATTAACTTTAAACAGAGACATGAGGTGGGAGGGTAAGTGAGAGAAAAGGGAAATTGCATGGTAATGGAGGGAGACCCTCATTGTTACACAAAATTACATATTGTTGTGAGTGGAATGGGAAAATAAACATGGAGTGAAATAAATTACAGTAGATGGGGAAAATAGAGAAGATCGGAAGGAAGGGGAGGGGAGATAGTAGAGTATAGGAAAGGTAGCAGAATACAACAGTAGCTAATAGGGCATTATGTAAAAATGTGGATGTGTAATCGATGTGATTCTGTAATCTCTATTTGGGCTAAAAATGGGAGTTCATAAGCCACTTGAATCTAATGTATGAAATATTATATGTCAAGAGATTTTTAATGTTTTGAGCAACCAATAAAAGAAAAAAAGTAGCAATATATATGCCAATCGAAATTCATCATGAAATATATATAATCCACAGATCGAAAAATATTCATTTTACTGAACATGGATTAATGTATAATGTTATTCAACTAGGAAGCTCACCCATAGGTTGAATTTTCAGTTCCAACATCATTTAGGAGGAGTTATCCTTTCTCACAATTTGCATCTGCCAATTCAGTTACATCACAAGTATGTACGTGTGGTACCAGGTAGAATTCTATATGTGCATATAAAAATACATGTGCTGAATTGGCTACAGAGAAAGGGAGACAGGAATTCACATATTTGTTAATTTTAAAAACACATGTAGAACTATTTCAACAAAAAAATGACTAGATTTATAACTCCTACACTATATAATGCAAAAGGCAATTGTAACAATACACCATGCCTCCTCTGAACTGCTTGTATTTCTATTCTGTTTGGGTTATTTTTCACCATCATATTAGAATTATTAGTCAGAGTATAGTAGGGTATGTGTTAGTTTCAGGGCTTCAGTATTTCAAATAGAAAATTGAAAAATGAATCGAATGTGTATGTAAATATGTGCTACACAAAAATCTTCCCACTCACATTCAGAACAATGCCTTGATATTACCTTGGCCCAAGTAAGACACAATTAGAGTAGAAAAGTGTGAAAATCTGTGAATACATATCTGGAATGGAATATGCTCGGGAGTTCACAACCTTGGTGGTGGTAGAGGAGTTTCCAAAAGTAAAGAACAGTGTAAACACTCCACAAACATGGAGCGCTGCTGGCCTAAGACTTCTTGGAAAACTGCCTCTGAGGTTGGGCACTTGAAATATATGTTGTTGTCATGAGCTTTAACTTCCTTTGTAGTGAGACCATCAAAATGGGTCTGCATCTATGTGACCTGGAAGACATGGTTTCTTATATTCCAATGACCATGAGGCAGCAGTGCTGAATTCTCTCTTTGTATGTAAACTGTGGCCACTGGAGGCTAAGTGTCTCCTCGTGTGGACTGTGAAGACATTTGGTCATCCTCCACTTTTCGTGGTGTTTCTTGCTGCTGCACTGGGAATTTGGTATTTGCTTCACCAAATACAAGGAGTTCTACTAGGATACAGTGCTGAAGGGAGTTCTGTCACGTGTGGTGGGTCAGGGTCTGCAGGAGAATGCACCAACCAGGCTTCTATCCCACACAGCTTTCCCCAATAACCATAGTAAACTGATTCTGAACATTGCCCTGAAACCTCTCCATATAAAAAATGCCTTTACATATAAGTGTCTGATTTCTGCACTATGTCAGTCATAATCCATTTGGAAGCCAATGGCCGATCCACATGGCCCCACCATGGTGTTTTATCACACACCTGCCCACCACTGCTCTAGGCCCACTACTCAGCAGGATACAAATTACTGGCATCTCTGTTCTACACCATTTTCATAAAACCCAGTAAAACAAGGCATTCTCTGGTATACACATGATCAACCACAGGACTTCCAAAGATTCTCCAGTGCCACCTGATCATGGAAATTTCAAAAATTTCATGGTATTTATCTAGCCATTTTTCAAAGATTAAGTTGGAGGCACTGTGGGTTTCAAATCATTCAGGAACCATTAAGTGTTGAGAAAGCTCATTTCAATGAAAGCTCTGGAGAACACTCACAGGCAAGGCTTCTCAAAGAGTTGCCAAAAGGTCACATGAAGCCAGGCAAATTGAGGCCTACAATGTGAGGTCCATGTGTGTTTTGACTCTCAAGTATACCTGCCAATCTTTCAGAATAAAATCATGTGATATCCTGGCTGAGGTTCCCATTGTTTTGTGGAAAGACACCCTGGGCCTAGATTTCAGTTTCCATGGGTGAGTCTCATGCATGGCCTTCTAAAATCCCAACACAATTCATGGCAATACTTCTCTGAGTTCAGTTCCAGAACTCAGTCTCTAAGGGGAATCACGCCAGAGTTCAAGCCCAGGTGGAACCAGTCATTCCTTCCAACCACCACAAAAATGACCACAATTAAAATCAAAACACTCCCACAGGGCCCTCATCTTCTTCCATATAGACACTCATCATAACCTCTGGCTGGAGATTTCTATGAGGGGCACAGCCTAAGAAACTGTCCAAAATAAGCTCACTTGCCCCTCATTTGCCTAAAATCATGGTGGCCTGGACACTCCCCCTGTGAACCTGGAGTGATCAAATATTCCTGCTGTTAAAGTGTTCCGCTTCTCCAATTTGAGGCCTACTGGCTGTGAGGTATAGATTCTTTATGTGATTTGGAGTCATGAGAAAACCCAAGCACATATGGGCAAGCCTCTGCAGGGATTTGAAGAACTCATTTAATCCAAAGAATCCCTATTCTCACTTAATGGAGGTCAGGAACCTAAAACAAGAAGGCAAAAAAATTCATCCACAATGACTTCTCTTTTGGCCATTTCGGTTTGGGAAGCACATGGGATTTTTCTTTAGATCCATTGGGTGCTGAGAATCTAAGTCACAGCCTCACACAAGGACCAGAGACTGATTCAGACACATCCCATTCCAAAGCAATTAAGCAAAGAGCCACAGGTGAAGCCCATTCATTTCCATATGAAAACAGTTTTCTTCAGGCTTCACAAAGGGTTGGCATGAGGCAAAGGCCTTCCTGACATTCAGGGTAATTGAAACACAAGTAAGCAAATCGCCCAAGAAGGGTTTCTTCACTGAGACTTTACTGGTCACACTGATATCTGAGTTTTCTGAGATGCTCTCAATCTCTTCAGCTATCCAGTACATGACCATGTCACAGAGCCTTGTGGTGTTACATATCTGGGACACAAAACCATGAGCGTATTCTGTAGAGTGGCCAGAATTCACGAAGAAAACAGTAACTTAAGAAGACAGTAGGTGTTGCCCATCCATAAGGCAAAGTGAAGTCCATTAATCTATTGGGCAGTATAAATGTGGGGAAGCTTTCTACTAGAGAAAACAAATCCATTGATGCATTCTCTTTTCTAATGTCTACAACCACGGATACAGTGGGATACACAGACATAGAAACCCTCACAATGTCAAAGGACTTACTAGAAACAGTCCACTCCACACCAGAAAAAACGCCTTTCCTACATATTCTCACAACATGAGAAAAAAACCACAAACTCACACCCACAACGGCAAAGCCACCTCCTTCCCCCAAGTAGGTCTGTGACTATCCAGAGTGTCTTCTGACTGGTGGGCCATATTATGTTCCCCCGAAATGGCCTGTCCTCTCTCAGATCTGGTCTCCTTGGCCAACTATGTGAAGTTGTCAGGAGACAGCGGTGAGCCACTACCTGCTTTCTCAGGGAAGGTGCCTCTTCAGAGCACTGATGGCAATTGGCCATCCTCACATCAGTAGGTACCAAGAAAGACTGACTCTGTCCTTGGAAAAAGCAAACAAGTTAGCCCAATGGGACTAGGACTGGGACTGGCTCTGGGTGACTGGCTTCCTGGATCCCAAGTTCAGAGAATTCCATCACCAAGGAAGTGAGGAGAGGTCACTTCCTTCAGGAACTGAATGAGGTCACTGCCTTGAAAACCACTTTGTCCTAACAGTTGCTTCCAAGGGTCCCATGAGATGGAGGCTGCCCCAACATCCTCTGACACATTCAGAAGTTAGAATGGAATATCAACCTTAGGCACCCAGGTACAGCTCTCCACACAGGCCTGGTTTCTTCCAACTTCTTTACAATAAGAAAAGAGAGGCTGACTTAGACCCATCAATTCATCCTGACCAGGTTGTTTGCCATGGAAGATTTTTATTGCTCTCTCAGGTCCTACATAGCTGCATAAATCTTCTCCAAGGATCATTTCTCCATGGATCTTTGAGGTTCTCAGAAGGTGGAAGATCACCTACATTCCTATATTGTAAGACCAACTCTGTCCCTGCTCTTCTGTAAGTTATATTGACGGAACAGTGTATGTTTAGGGTTAATAACATGTTTGATTTGGGTTACGAATCATTTTGCGAGATGAATAATGGTATTGGCAACCTTCGATATTTACAAGAGTATATAGGTGAAATATAAGTATGAAAGCAGAAAATTAGGAAAGATTTGAAGCCCAGAAGGGAATTGGACCCTTAAGTGGTATACTTAGCTTTGAGTTATGTGCTGCACAGTTGTCTCAGATAAATCAATATACAATGGCATAGGACCTTGTACCTTGGATGATTGAATGTTGAAGAGAACATCCAGTCAAAAAGCGATATTCAGTACGATGAGGAAGGTAGTCGTTAGGTTTAGAATGAAGAGTGAGTATAGGATTTGGACAAAAAGTTCTTTAGCAATAGGGTTTCAGTTAGAGAGTGAGTGTTAATGTCAGCACATGTGAAGAGTCAGTCACAATGATGAACTGGGGAAAATATGAGGGAAAGCAGATATCAATAAAGACATTAGGAAATCAAGCAAAGTACAAAGTGAGTGATAGGATTAGACATTTTCAACAGGCTTGAGGTTGAATATATAATCTTGGAAGAAACAAATATGTAGTCACCAATAGGATTGACATTTGAGAGCATTAGGCAACCTGGACATAGATGTTTTTAGTAATCCATGCTCACTTTCCATTTAGGCTTTGGTACAATTGAAAGTGTGACCTTTGCTTTTTGTGTCCAGAATATTTCTGTGATAAAATGTATATGTATATCACGTGACATGAGTATTTCTAACACCATTTCCAGGAGCAATATTTTGAAGACATATAAATTTGTATTGGGGTACAAATAGGTATACCCTCTGTCTATGAATATAGCAATAACGCATGAATAGACCATACTGGGAATAAATAATATAACTGGATCCACTTTAAATAATGGATTGAATGGATATCTGAAAATATATAAGAAATGTTATAATGATGCACAATCAATCATTCCAACCAGTTATATATCTAATGGTCATGTTAGGGTTATGTTTTATCATGAAGGATGTGTGAGTTTTGCTTAAAAATTGATCATGGAAATTGAAAATAATATATTTGAAAAAAGTCTCATGAAAAGACCAGTCAAGAAACATAGGGAAATACATGTGTTCTGGAGCAAGAAGTGATTGAAAGTGAAACAAATGCCTATAAATTTGCTAAGTAGTGGATGAAATATATATCCTATGATGTGCATAAACTGAAGAAATAGTAATGTACCAGTGTTGAATAATAATTAATGTCAAAATACACATCATGTCCCATAGGAATCTACTAGCATTGATGTTAAATTAGGTCAGTTAATGTAGAAATACTAGGATTTGTTTGCACCTTTCACTGAAGTTAGTTTTCAGTACTAGGAAACAAATATGTATTTCAGGTGGATGAATATTTCTGAGAATAATCTTGTGAAAAGTTGATTATTAATCCACATACATGAACATGAATGAATTTAGGGAGTGTATATAAGACACATATATTTCATATTTTGAAAAATCTGGAGATTTATTTTATATATATATATATATATATATATATATATATATATATATATATATATATATATACACACACACACACACACACACAAACACACACACAAACAAAGACATTCAAAAGTAGAATTATATATGCCAATCGAATTTCACCATGAAATATATATCATCCACAGATCCAAAAATATTCATTTTACTCAACATGGATTTATGTATAATGTTATTCAACTAGGAAGCTCACCATTAGCTTGAATTTTCAGTTCCAACAGCATTTAGGTGGAGTAATCTCTTCTCACAATTTGTATCTGCAATGTCAGGCACCTCACAAAAATGTACTTGTGATATCAGGTAGGATTCTATATGTGTATATAAAAATTAATGTGCTGAATAGGTTACAGCGAAAGGGAGATAGGAATTCACATATTTGTTAACTTTAATACACATATAAAACTATTTCAATTAAAAAATGACTAGATTTATAACACCTACCTTTTATCTTGCAAAAGGAAAGTCCAATATACACCATGCCTCCTCTGAACTGCTTGTATTTCAATTCCGTTTGGGTTATTTTTCTCCATCATATTAGTATTTGTAGTTAGCGTCTAGAAGGGTATGGGTTATTGTCAGGAATTCAGTATTTCAATTGGAAAATTGGAAAGTGAATCCAATGTGTATGCAATTATGTGCTGCACAATATTCTTCCCACTCTCATCCAGAACAATGGCTTGACATTAACTTCGCCCCAAGTAAGACGCAATTAGAGAAGAAGAGTTAGAAATTCTGTGAATACATATCTGGAATGGAAAATGCTCAGGAGTTCACAACCTTGGAGGTGGTAGAGGATTTTCCAAAAGTAGGGGACAGGGTTGATCACCCAACATGATCTTTCATTAAAATTGTGAGCCATCTTGCCACAAAGCCATGAAAAGATAATTTTTGCTTTACTATAAATTACTGCAAATTCTGAACCTGCTTAGAATGCCTGACCATGTTTTGAACTCACCCATGCCTGGCTCTCTGACCAGATAACAGCCCTCTCTGAAACTTTAATGACACCTCATAAATATTCGCCTTCCCTGGCCAGAAAATGACCCTCTCTGAGGCTCTAATGGTCCTCATAATTTCTGATGCTGGGGCCAGAAAAAACAAATGTAAACTACAATTAGTGTGATGCTTGTCAAAGTTCTGTTTTCTGTAACCCCCCTTTTGTGTAACTTTCTGGGCTATAAAGCTGGGCTGTAGGAAAGGTGGGGTTGCTGTCTTGTTCCCGCCATTTTGAGAGGGAGAGGCAGCCTGGCTGGTTGAAATATTAAGCTTGCCTTAATTTGATTTTAATTGGAGTCAGTGGTCTTTTCTTGTGTCCTGGACTAACATTTTGGAGTTCCCCAGCAACATGACCCGACCAGATCACAAAGCCAGACTGCTGGAAATTCTGAAGCTGGCCTATCCTCCAGGACTCCAGGCTGGAGAGCCAAGTTCCAAGGCCTTGGAATGAGCCTTCAGTCCGTGGATCACTGCAGTGAACCATCGCACTAAAACTATTATCAAGCACCTGGTGGAGGAGGCCTTCATAGGTAAGAGGCGCCTTTATAACATCTGATATCCGGTTAAGGGAGTACTCTTCTGATGACAGAGAGGTGGCCTGGGAAGGCTCACATATACTCCTGTCCGGGACAGTAATAGGAATCCTTCTTTCCTCTGTTCTTTTCTGTAGGGAATACCTCTGAAAGTGTAGAGAGGTGCCGACTGGCACGCAGGAGCTCCTACCCCGGAGCTTTAGCAAGACGCTGCATTGCTCCTCTGGTTTTCTGTTTATTCGCCAAGTTTCTGTTTTTTTTGTGTTTTGTTCTGTGTTCTAAATGTTTTTTATTTGTTTGATTTGTGCGTTTTGTTGTGTGATTTCTGTGGTAAAAACTTAAGGATATTGGACGTGAAAATGGGTAATAAAGCATGGTAAGCCTGTCACCCATTTGGACTGTGTTTTAAAGAAATGTGATGCACTATACCCCCCTTTGTTAAGCAGGATGAGAGAAGCCCCTAGCTGGCTGTCTGGAGCACACCCACTGCAGAGGGCAATGCCTGCTGGAGACCTAATAACTGAGTATCTCCCAGGTTAACAAGTGAAGCTCCTTTAAAACCCCTTGTCCCTCCAGATCAAGAGAGTCACAACTTTGGACAGAGTCCCCTGTTTTTATCCTTTGTTAGCAAAGCAGTAAACCTCCCTTTCACTTTTTCTCAAACCCTGTTCTTATATTAAATTGGTATTAATTGGCTTCAAGATCCAGAACCGAAATTTAAGTTACGAATTTTGATACCCCCCCGACCCCGGAATTTTTGAGAGCTGACTACTGAAATGTTAGGAGATTCAGCATGCTTGGGGTGGAACCAAACCAGAGGAGCTAATCCTGTAAGTAAAAGACGGGACTGAGGGACTCCCAGCAGCTGCCGAAGTCCTGTTGCTTCAGTAAATTCCCTCCTTCCTTCCCTGCACTGTAAGTATTATGCCACCTCTGTTTTCTTAAAAAAGAGAAAAAGAAAAAGGAGACACTAAATGCAGTAAAGTCACCATGGAGACCTTTGATATTACATTTCAGGTTGCCCCTCTGTGAAAACATCTGATGCCCTTGTGGGGACATCTATCATGCCACTGGTGTAGGAGATTTTTCTCTTATCTGCTGTTTTAAAGGCTTCTGTCCTGTCAGCCATAGTCTGGAGCTCCTTTCTGTCTGTCTTTTGTCTTTGTTTCTGGCCATTTAAGACATGTGCAATAATGTGTTGATATTATAAATTGTTTCTTGGGAATGATCTTAGCTGAATGTGTGTCTAAATGATGATGTTTTATTGTAACAATATGGTATCTGGATGGGTTTTTGTAGCATTGCTCAATCTTGCAGTTAAAAGTCGGGTTTAGGTAATTTTTTAGTTTATGATTTCAGATAATTCATGCCAGAGAACTTAAATACTTAAAATGGAAAACTAAAGAATTCTACTTCCAAGTTGGCAAGTAACTTCCCAATCATTTATTCTTTTTTTTCACCAATTTTTAATTGGGTAGCCTGGGAAAATGTCACAGTGTGTCAGTGCATTAATTTGGACAAGGATAGTAAATCATAGTATGGTATCTGTTGACAAAACAAGATGTTAAGGTATAAAATTTTGAATTGTATCTTAAAATTGTATCATAATTTTCAACATCCTCACCTGAAAATTATGGTTAAAGTGCCTTAGGCCTGAGGTGTCTGCTCAGAATAGCAGTTTTGTCCAGCTCCTTCCAGAACTCAGCCAGGACTTATGTTGAAATGTAAATGAAAGAAGCCTGCAAGCTCAGTAGGAGACTGATCTGATGTCTAAGTGGGAAAAAAAAGGTAAATCGTATGGTATTTACTAATTACTGTCCAGTCATTTTTTCTAGGACTCTCATTTTTTTCCTTAGATTCTGTATTTTTTTTGAGCTCATTATTTTGATCCTAGAGAACTAGGTTAATATTTTTCTCATCAGTTCTATCTTTGACCAACAATGGAGTTCTGAAACATTGCAATGGAGATTTCACCTGTGAAAAGCTACAAGGCCTTACTATTATTATTTGTGCACACTTTTGTTATGTGTTGTATGTCCATATATCCATATGTTCGTATATCATATATATGATATACAAATTAACATATATAAGGAGCGATCATTAAAAAAAAGCACTCATAAAAACAAATTTTAAAAAGTGGATTCGAAGATCTTTAATTCACGTGAGTTAAATGGTTCACTTTAAATTTGGATAAACAAATAACAATAAATGTCTTTAAATTTAAGCTTACAAGTTTTTCTAGCTGCTCAAAAATCTAATAAAATATTAATGTCTATAAAATGTCTAATATGCCTTGGTTCTAGGACTTTTCCTTTAACAAAAAAATGGTTTACACTGTTCAATACATTTCTCTAATATTTTGATAAATAAGTGAAGTAAATTTGATATGGGATTACTCATTCATGAGTTCTTTTGTTAGATATCTGATTGATTTAGTAAGGTCTGTATAAGTTTGTTCTAAAGTCTGTATAAGATTGTAAAAATCAGTCATGTGATAAAGCGACACAAATTTCTGAAAACAAAAGTTTACCCATAACATTGTGTTTATTTTTATTTTTCTAGAGCAAGCAACCATAAAAATTAAACAACTGATTAAATAAGAACTGTTATTTTAGAGCACTGTACTGGAATTTCTTTAAAAGCTAAATTTGGTTAATGTAAAAACATCAATGTCATTGTGATGCTATTAATGTGCTCATATCTTCCAGGTATACAAGTCTGTAAGGTAGAAACTTTAAAAGAGCATTACATCAAGCTGGTGTTCTGAAGTTGTATGGTAAAAAAAATATATATATTGGGGATTTATTTACTTGTTATCAATAAGATATGTAAAGTTTTATGTTACTTTTTACATTGGGGAAAAATTTAAATATATTTTTAAGTTAATGAGCGCCTAATCTATGTAAAGGTTAAAAACTTTCAGCCTTTCTTTAATTCATGTTTTAAATGTGATATCATATGGTGTTAGCTAATATTCATGTGACCTCAAACAATTTATGTAAACTGTGTAAGATGATATTTAAAAAAAAAAGATCAGCTTTAGAACTAAAAGACTTAAGATTTATATAGAGCCCTGCCTTACCTGAGATAAGGCTCTGTGTCTCATCTTACAACATGTGAGAATAACTACGAAAGCAGTAGGTCAGATGTTATTTAATTTAAAGTTATGTTCAGAAGTTTTTTTTTTTTTTTCTGTCAAGATTACTAGGATCTCAAAAAGGGGATATAATTTATAACTCATCCAAAAATTCAGGGTAGCTATTACACGAACTAAGTATTTTTACTCTTGTTAATTTTATTTTGTAATTTCCTTATAAGTTAACTAAAGATTCCCTGTTAGTGTTTTACAAAAGAGTTGCTTTTGAACACAACATTGGTTAATTTAAGATAATAAGGCATCACCTACAAGACAGAAAAATACAGATCCCAAATAATAAAAAGATAAATAATTTTAAATTATAGACATTAAAGCACAGTACTCTTAATATAAGGCTGTTAAAATTTATTTGCTGGATGTTTAAGATTAGGATTTAAAATTTAATTTAAATGAAAAGGGACAATAAAACAAATTTTGGCTCTTGCCCTCTGAGTCAGTTTGTATCCAGGGAACAGGAGACTTCTCTAAAGAACTTTGCAACTCTCAGCCACATAAACTCCTGATCAGGAAGATTAATGAGGCCACTGGAGAACAGAAAGCCAATCAGTGCATTTTCTACGAAGAAGAGAGTCATCAGAGAAGGGAGATATTCCTGATGCTTCTGAGAGAAGCCACATGGTCAAGCAAGACCTGGAATCACCTAGCGCAAATGGCACTAGCAGAACTGAGAAGCTGCTCTCAAGTTTCCCCAGAAATGACTCCCATAAAATCTCAGCTGACTGTTAACAATAGATAGAAACAAAAGTCAGTTTTACTGCTTCATCTTAAACTCTTAGCAAAGACAGATAAACCCAAAATGCAGCCATTCCTGGGCATTTTAAATAATAATAGTAATGAAAATATTTTCACGTATACACTTTATGGTAGCCTCCCAAAATAAGTAAGACTGGAGGCTACAAAGAAGGATTCTCAGAGAGGAATGCCTGATGAGAATAAAAAGAGACTATCAACAGGAGCTACCAGAGGCAGAAGTTTTTTGTTTAAGGCCTACAGATATTCCTAACCTACACAGGTAGGCTTGGTGTTTGCTAGTATGATTATCCAGCCCTGAGTAACAGAATTAAAGGTTTCTCTATTACACACAGAGGTCATACTAGTAAAAGGAATTTGCAAGATCAGATGACATTAAATTATTAAACTGTATCTTATGGGGTGGGACAACTGTGACACTAAAAGTTAAATATTAAGTTGAAAGTCCTGATAACTGGGGATATTGAAGACAGATGAGGGTACATCTATACAGTGACTTGTTTCAGCTGCTGCAACATTTATTCAGTACTCATGGTTTTTGTTTCTCTCATAGAAGAACCCATCCCCAGATGACTTTACAAACTGTTTTACCACAACCAGACTTCAAACCGAACTGACTTCTAAAAGGCAACTCATGTCCCTCATGCTGTGCCCCCTCATGTCACCCTCTCTCAGCTCAGAAGAAGCCAAAATGAGTGACGCCACTCTTCTTACAACAATGGAGCCAAAAATAAATAGACTTTCATTTTAAGTAATTAATTAAGTCAGGTAAAATCAGGGAGACTGGTTTTGTGTGAGTTCAAAAAATATGGAGACTGTTACGTGAGGTATTAAAATTCCCTCAGTGCTCTTCCCCTACCCTATCAAAGATTTGAAAGGGACACATTAGAAAAGGGGGGAATGATAGACCCAACCTGATCTTTTATTAAAATTGGGATCCATCTTGCCACAAAGCCATGAAAAGAAAATTTTGGCTTAACTATAAATTACACCAAATTCTGAACCTGCTTGCAATGCCTGCCCGTGGCCTTGAACTCACCCATGCCTGGCTATTTGACCAGAAACAGCCCTCTATGAAACTTTATTGACACCTCATAAATACTGGCCTTCCCTGGCCAGACAATGACCCTCTCTGAGGCTCTAATGGTCTTCATAAATTCTGATGTTGGGGCCAGCAAATATATATATATAAACTACGATTAGTTTGATGCTTGTCAGAGTTCTGATATTTTAACCCCCCTGTAGTGTAAAATTCTGGGTTATAAACCTGGGCTGTAGGAAATTTGGGTGGCTGTCTTGTTCCCACTGTTTTTGGAGGGAGAGGCCACCTGGGCAGTGGAAAATATAAGCTTGCTTTAACTTGATTTTAATTGGAGTCAGTGGTCTTTTCTTGCATCCTGGTCTAATAGGTAAATGCTATCAAACATGGAGCTCTGCCAGCCTGAAGACTTCCTTAGAAACTGCCTCTGAGGATGGGCACTTGACATATATGTTGTTGTCAGGAGCTTTAGCTTTCTTTCTAATGAGACCATCAAAGCTGGATCTGCATCTATGTGACCTGGAGGACATGGTTTCTTGTTTTTCAAAGGACATGAGGCAGCAGTGCTGAATTCACTCTTTGTAGGAAAACTGTCGCCACTGAAGGCTAAGTGACTCCCCGTGTGGACTGTGAAGCAATTTGGTCATCCTCTACTTTTCGTGGTGTTTCTTGCTGCTGCACTGGGACTTTGTTATTTGCTTCACAAAATACAAGGAATTCAGCTGGGACACAGTGCTGGAGGGAGTTCTTTCACATGAGATGGGTCAGGGTCTGCAGGAGAATGCATCAACCAGGCTTCTATCCCACATAGCTTGTCCCCTTGACCATTGCACCTGATTCTGAACATTGTCCTGAAACATCTCCATATAACAAGATGCCTTATATGGAGAGTTATCAGACATATAAGTGATTCCTGGCTGCACAACGTCAGCCACAAGCCATTTGGAAGTCAATGGCAGATACACATGGCCCGACCACAGATGTTTTATCACACACCTGCACACCACAGCTCTGGGCCCACTACTCAGCAGGCTCCAACATACTTGTATCTCTGTTCTACATCATTTTCATGAAACCTAGTCAATCAAGGCACTGTCTGGTACACACTTCATCAGCAAGAGGACATTGAAAGGTTCTCCAGTGCCACCTGGTCATGAAAATTTCAAAAATTTCATGGTATTTATCTAGCCATTTTTCAAGGATGAAGTTGGAGAAATTGTGGGTTTCAATTCATTCAGGAACCATTAATGTTTGAGGAAGCACATTTCAAGGAAACTCTGGAGAATTCTCAGAGGCAAGGGCTTCCCAAAGAGTGGCCAAAAAGACACATGAAGCCAGGCCCATTGAGGTCTACAATGTGAGGCCCATGTGTGTTTTGACTGTCAACGATGGCTGCCAAGTCTTTCAGTATAAAATAATGTGATGCCCTGGCAGTGATTGACAATGCTCTGTGGAAAGCCACCCTGGGCATTGATCTCAGTTTCCAAAGGCAACTCTCATGCGTGGTCTCCTAAAATCCCAAAACAATTCATGGCAATACTTCTCTGAGGTCAGTTCCTGAACTCAATCTGTAAGGGGAATCACACCAGAGTTCAAGCCTAGGTGGACCTAGGCATCTCTTCCAACCACCAAACAAATGACCACAATAAAAACCAAAACACTCCCAAATGGCCCTCATCTTCTTCCACATAGACACTCTTCATAACCTCTGGCTGGAGGTTTCCATGAGGGGCACAGCCCAAGACAGTTTTCCAAATGAACTCCCTTGCCCCTCATTTGCCTAAAGTCAGGGTGGCCTGGACTCCCTTCCTGTGAACCAATAGTGATCAAATAGTCCTGCTTTTAATACTGCTCTGCTTCTCTAATTTGAGGCCTACTGACTGTCTGGTATATATTCTTTATGTGAATTGGTGTCATGAGAAAACACAAGCCCTTATGTGCTAGCCTCTGTAGGGCTTTGAAGAACTGATTTGACACAAAGGATCCCTATTCTCACGTGATGGAGGTCAGGAAGCTTACAGAGGAAGGCGAGAGACTTCATCCACAATGACTGCTCTTTTGGCCATTTTCGTTTTGCATGCACACTTGGAAACTTTCTTTAGATCCATCAGGTGCTGAGAATCTAAGCCACTGCCTCACATAGGGCAAAGAGGCTGATTTAGCCACATCTCTTTCCAAAGCAATTAAGCAAAGAGCCACAGGTGATGCCCATTCATTTCCATTTGAAAACTCTTTTTTTCTGGCTTCACAAAGGGGTTTCCTGAGGCAAAGATCTTCCTGACATTTAGGAAAACAGAACAATAGGTAAGCAAAAGGCCCAGTGCAGTGTTTTTCCACTGAGACTTTAATGGTCACACTGATACGTGAGTTTTCTGAGATGCTTCTATTCTCTTCAGCTATCCAGTACATGGCCATGTCACAGAGCTTGGAGGTGGTACATATCTTGGAAACCAAACCATGAGGCTATTCTGGAGAGTGGCCAGTATTCAGGAAGAAAACAAGAACTTAGGAAGATAGTAGGTGTTGCCCATCCATAAGGCAAGCCTCTCTCCATTCTTAAATTGTGCAGTATGAATGTTGGGAAGCTTTCTACTAGACAGGACACAACCATTGATGCATTCGCTTTTCAAATGTCTACAACCACAGATACAGTGGAATGCACAGACATAGAAACACTCGCGTTGTCAAACGACTTTCTAGAAACATTCCAGTCCAAACAAACAAACAGTCTTTCCTACCTATTCTCAGAAAAGAGACAAAACCACAAACTCACACCAACACCCACAACGGCACCTCCTTCCCCCAAGTATGTTGGTCAATATATTGAGTGTCCTCTGACTGGTGGTCCATACTATGTTCCCCCAAAATGGCCTGTTCTGTCTCAGATCTGGTCTCCTTCTCCAACTCTGTGAAGTTGTCAGGAGCCATGGTTGAGCCACTACCTGCTTTCTCAGAAAAGGCTCCTCTTCAGAGGTCTCCTGGCATTTGGCCATTATCACTTCAGTAGGTACCAACAAAGACTGACTCTGTCCTTGGTAAATCCAAACAATTGAGACCACTGGGACTGGGACTGGGACTTACTCTGGGTGCCTGGCTTCCTGGATCCCAAGTTCAGAGTGTTCCATCACCAAGGAAGTGTGTACTGATATTTGCTTCTAAGGGTCCCAGGAGATGGAGACTGCCCCTACTTTCTGTGACAGTTTCACAAGTTAGAATGGTATATCAACAATAGGCACCCGGGAACAGCTCTTCTCACAGGCCTGGTTTGGTCCATCTTCTCTATATTAAGAAGAGAAAGGCTGATTCAGATACATCTCTTCATCCTGACCCGGTTGTTTAACATTGAAAATGACTTTTGCTCTCTCAGGTCCTTCATAGCTGCCTTCTTCTCCATGTATCATTTCTGCATGGACCTTTGAGGTTCTCATCTGGTGGAAGATACCCTACAATCCAGTATTGGAAGACCAACTCTCTCCCTGATCTTCTGTAAAGTTAGATTGAGGGAACAGTGTATGGTTAGGGTTAACAACATGTTCGATTGGGTTAGAAATAATTCTGCAGGATGAATAATGGTTATGGGAACATGTGATATTTACAAAATATACAGTTGAAATATAGGTATGAAAACAGAAATCTATGTAAGATTTTATGCCCAGAAGGGCATTGGGCCCTTGATTGGGATACTTAGCTTTGAATTAATTTCTGGACAGATGTCTCAGATAAATCAATATACAATGGTATAGGATATTGTACCTTGGATTATTGAATGTCGAAGAGAACATGCAGTCAAAAAGGGATAGTCGGTAGGATTAGAAAGATTGACGGTAGTTTTAGAAAGATGAGTGAGTATAGGATTTGGACAAAATGGTCTTTAGCAATAGGGTTTCATGTAGAGAGTGAATGTAAATGTCAGCACATGTTAAGAGGCAGTCACAATGATGAACTGGGGAAAATATATATCAATAGAGACATTAGGAAATCAGGCAAAGTATAAGGTGAGTAATAGGATTAGACATTTTCAACAGGTTTGAGGTTGAATATATAATCTTAGGAAGAAACAAATATGTAGTCACCAATAGGATCCACATTTGAGAGCAATAGGCAAACTGGACATGGATGATTTTAGTAATCCATGTTCAATTTCCATTTAGGCTTTAGTACAATCATAAGTGTGACATTTGCTTTTTGTTTCCAGAATATTACTGTGATAAAATGTATATGTAGATCAGGTGACATGAGTATTTCTTTCACCATTTCTAGGAACAGTATTTTGAAGACGTGTAAATTAGTATTTTGAATACAAATAGGTGTACACTGTGTCTATGAATATAGAAATAATGCATGAATAGACCATACTGTGAATAAATAATATAAGTGGTTCCAACTTAAATAATGGTTCAAATTGATATCTGAAAATATACAGGAAACCTTATATTGATATATATCCATTCATTCAAACCAGTTATACATCTAATGGTAATATTAGGGTTATGGTTTATCATGAAGAATGTGTGAGTTTTGCTTCAAAAGTAATTGTGGAAATGGAAAATAATGTGTTTGGAAAGAAGTCTCATGAAAAGACCAGTCATGTAACCTGGAGGAATACATGTGTTCTGAAGCAGGAAGTGATTGAAAGTGAAACAAAAGCCTTTAAATTTGTGAACTTGTGGATGAAATATATATCTTATGATGTGCATAAACTGAGGAAATAGTAATGTACAAGTGTTGAAAAAAAATGAACGTCAAAATACACATCATGTCCTATAGAAATCTACTTGCATTTATATTAACCTGAGTCAATTAGTGTAAAAATATTAGGATATTTATGCACAATTCACTTAACTTAGTTTTCAGTACTAGGAAACAAATACGTATTTCAGGAGGATGAATATGTCTTAGAATAATCTTATGAAAAGTTGATTATAAATACACACTTAAATATTAATGAATTTAGGGAGTACATAATAAGATACATTTATTTCATATTTTGAAAACTCTGGAGAGTGTATATATATATATATATATATATATATATATATATATATATTAAAATACACACACAGAAATTAAAAAGTATTAATATACAAGCCAAATGAAATTCACCATGAAATATATATCATCCACAGATCTAAAAATATTCATTTTACTGAACATGAATTTATGTATAATGTTGTTCAGCTAGGATACTCACTCATAGGTTGAATTTTCAGTTTCAACAGTGTTTAACAGGAGTGATCTCTTCTCACAGTTTGTATCTGCCAAGTGAGCCACCTCACAAGAATGTACGTGTGGTACCAGGTAGGATTCTAAATGTGCATATAAAAATATATGTGCTGAATAGGCTACAGAGAAATGGAGACATGAATTCACATATTTGTTAACTTTAAAAACACATGGAGAAGTGTTTCAACAAAAAAATGACTAGATTTAAAACTCCTACCATATATAATGCAAAAGGAACGTCCAAATGTTAACCTTGCATCCTCTGAACTACTTGTATTTCAATTTGGTTTGGTCTATTTTTATCCATCATAATAGGATTTGTAGTCAGAGTCTAGTAGGGAGTGGGTTACTATGAGGGATTCAGTATTTTGAATGAATAATTGGAAAATGAATACAATGTGTATGCAAATATGTGCTTCAAAAAAATCTTCCCACTCTCATCCAGAACAATGCCTTGACATTACCTTAGCCCCAAGTAAGATACAATTAGAGGAGAAGAGTTAGAAAATCTAGGAATACATATCTGGAATGGAAAATGCTCTGGAGTTCACAACACTGGAGGTGGTAGAGGAGTTTCCAAAAGTAATGGAGACTGTAAAAACTCCACAAACATGGAAGTGTGCAGGCCTCAAGACATCTGGGAAACTGTCATTGAGGTTGTACACTTGAAATATATGTTGTTTTCAGGAGCTTTAGCTTCCTTTGTAGTGAGACCATCAAAGCTGTGTATGCATCTGTTACCTGGAGGACATGGTTTCTTATTTTCCAATGAACATGAGGTAGCAGTGCTGAATTCTCTCTTTGTGGGTTTACTGTGGCCACTGGGGTCTAAGAATCTTTCCGTGTAGACTGTGAAGCCATTTGGTCATTCTCCAATTTTGTTGTGTTTCTTGTTGCTGCACTGGGAGTTTGGTATTTGCTTCACAAAATACAAGGAGTTCCACTGGGACACAGTGCTGGAGGGAGTTCTGTCACGTGTGGTGTGTAAGGGTCTGCAGGAGAATGCACGAACCAGGCTTCTACGCCACATTGCTTGCCCCTTGAACGTAGCAACTTGATTCTGAACATTGCCCTGAAAACTCTCCATCTAACAAGATGGATTAATATACAAAGGTATGCTGGCTGCACCATGTCAGTCACAAGCATTTGGAAGCCAAAGTAATATCCACATGACCCCACCACAGATGTTTTATCACACAACTGCACACCACAGCTCTGGGCCCACTACTCAGCAGGCTCCACCATACTGGCAGCTCTGTTCTACACCATTTTCATGAAACCCAGTCAAGGAAGGCACTGTCTGGTACACTCTTGATCAGCAACAGGACATCCAAAGGTTCTCCAGTGCCACCTGGTCGTGGAAATTTCAAAATTTTCATGGTATTTATCTAGACATTATTCAAGGATGAAGTTGGAGAAACTGTGGGTTTCAATTCATTCAGGAACCATTAAATTTTTAGGAAGCACATTTCAAGGAAAACTCTGGAGAATTTTCAGAAGCAAGTCTTCCCAAAGAGTGGCCAAAAGGCCACATGAAGCCAGGCCCATTGAGGTCTACAATGTGAGGTCCATGTGTGTTTTGACTGTCAACAATGGCTGCCAAGTCTTTCAGAATAAAATCATGTGATGTCCTGGCTGAGATTGACAGTGTTTGGTGAATAGCCACCCCAGGCTTAGATCTCAGTTTCCAATGGCGACTCTCATGCATGGCCGCCTAAAATCCCAACACAATTAATGGCAATACTTCTCTGAGGTCAGTTCCAGAACTCAGTCTTTAAGGGGAATCGCACCAGAATTCCAGCCCAGGTGGACCCAGGATTCTCTTCTTACCACCAACAATTGACCACAATTAAAACCAAAAAACTCCCACATGGCCCTCATCTTCTTCAACATAGACACTCTGAATAACCTCTAGCTAGAGGTTTCCATGACGGGCGCAGCCCAAGACAGTGTCCAAAATAAGCTCCCTTGCCCCTCATTTGCCTAAAGTCAGAGTGGACTAGACACCATTCCTGTGAACCAAGAGTGATCAAATAGCCCTTCTTTAATACTGCTCTGCTTCTCCAGTTTGAGGCCAACTGACTGGTATAGATTCTTTATGTGAATTGGTGTCCTGAGAAAACCCAAGCACCTATTGGCTAGCCTCTGCAGAGCTTTGAAGAACTGGTTTGACCCAACGGATCCCTATTCTCACTTGATGGAGGTCAGGAAGCTTACAGAGGAAGGCGAGAGAATTCATCCACAATGACTGCTCTTTTGGCCATTTTGGTTTTGGATGCACACTTGGAAACTTTCTTTAGATCCATCAGGTGCTGAGAATCTAAGCCACTGCCTCACGGAGGGCAAAGAGGCTGATTCAGCCACATCCATTCCAAAGCAATTAAGCAAAGAGCCACAGGTGACGCCCATCCTTTTCCATTTGAAAACTGATTTATTCAGGTTTCACACAGGGGTGGCCTGAGGCAAACACGTTCCTGACATTCAGGACAACAGAACAATAGGTAAGCAAAAGTCCAAAGTAGTATTTCTCCACTGAGACTTTACTGGTCGCACTGATATCTGAGTTTTCTGAGATGCTCTCATTCCCTTCAGCTATCCAGTACATGATTATGTCACAGAGCTTGGAGGTGGTACATATCTTGGAAATAATACCATGAGGCTATTCTGGAGAGTGGCCAGTATTCAGGAAGAAAAGAGGAACTTAAGAAGATAATAGGTGTTGCCCATCCATAAGGCAAGCAGCTCTTTATTCTTTAGTTTGGCAAGATGAATGCTGGGAAGCTTTCTACTAGACAGGACACAACCATTGATGAATTCTCTTTTCAAATGTCTACAAAAACGGATTCAGTGGGATACACAGACATAGAAACACTCGCGTTGTCAAACGACTTTCTAGAAACATTCCAGTCCAAACAAACAAACCGCCTTTCCTACCTATTCTCAGAACATGAGACAAAACCACAAACTCACACAGACACCCACAACGGAATCTCCTTCCCCCAAGTATGTCTGTGAGTATCCTGAGTGTCCTCTGACTGGTGGGCCATACTATGTTCCACCAAAATGGCCTGTCCTATCTCAGACCTGGACTTCTTTGCCAACTCTGTGAAGTTGTCAGGAGCCATGGTTGAGCCACTACCTGCTTTCTCAGAAAAGGCGCCTCTTCAGAGCTCTCCTGGCATTTGGCCATTCTCACTTCAGTAGGTACTAAGAAAGACTGACTCTGTCCTTGGTAAATCCAAACAAATGAGACCACTGGGACTGGGACTGGGACTGGCTCTGGGTGCCTGGCTTCCTGGATCCCGAGTTCAGAGAGTTCCATCACCAAGGAAGTGTGATAGGTCACTTCCTTCACGAACTGAATGAGGTCACTGGGTTGGCAACCACTTTTTCCTAACAGTTGCTTCCAAGGGTCCCATGAGATGGAGGCTGCCCATACTTCCTGTGACACTTTCACAAGATAGAATGGTATATCAATCATAGGCACCCGGGAACAGCTCTCCACACAGGCCTGGTTTGGTCGATTTAATCTACATTAAGAAGAGAGAGGCTTTCAGACACATCCCTTCATTTTGACCAGGTTGTTTTATATGGAAGTTGACTTTTGCTCTCTCAGGTCTTTCATAGGTGTCTACATCTTCTTCAGGGATCATTTCTGCACGGAACTTTGAGGTTCTCAGCAGGAGGAAGATCCCCTACATTCCTGTATTGTAAGACCAACAATATCCTTGTTCTTCTGTTAAGTTATATTGAGGAAATATTGCATGGTTAAGGGTAATAACAGGTTCGATTTGGTTTAGGAATCATTCTGCAGGATGAATTATGGTATTGGGAACCTGCGATATTTACAAGAATATACTGGTGAAATATAAGTATGAAAACAGAAATCTAGGTAATATTTGAAGTCCAGAAGGGCATTGGGTGGCCTGAACACCCTTCCTTTGAATCAGGAGTGATCAAATAGCCCTGCCGCTAATACTGCACTGCTTCTCCAATTTGAGGCTTACTGACTGTCAGGTATAGATTCTTTATGTGATTTGGAGACATGAGAAAACCCAAGCACCTATTGTCTCATGCCACAGCAAATGGTTTATTGGGGGTCCAGCATGCTGGGGCTCAAAGCTCACTTCAGAGGAGGAAAGAACAAAGAGCCCCGAGAACAACTTGAGAAGAGATTATATACAATCTTTAGAGAGTGCAGGGACTTTATATACATCATAGCCTCCTTTAGCAAATATCATATACTGTGGGAAAATCAAATAACAACTCTAAAACATGATTAGCACATTCATTGGCGGAAACAGTTCGGGCAGGGGGTGATTGGTCAGCCCTGAGAAGGGATATACATTTAAATTGATTGGTTGAAGCCCTGAGATGTATACGTGCTGAGATGCACGGTTTCTGGGAAGGGGTTGTTAAGTAACTAGGTGGTCAGGAAAGATTTCAACACATCTACTGGGCAGTTCCGGGAATTCTCTTCACTGACACAGGAATTTCAGGTTCTGAGCACAGCTTGTAAACTTTACAAAACCTGTTTCTTTACGTTTCAATTTTAATTTCTTTAATTCTTTCATTTCTCCTTTTTCTGCCTACTTTTAATTTTAAAAGTAATGAATCATAATTTTTGTGGGGTCTCACATTCTATTTCTGCCAGTGAAGTGTATTTCTGTCTGATTACCATGAGTTTTACCTGCCCAATCTGAGCCTGGAGAAAGGAAACTATGAGGTTAAGCAAACAAGGTCCCACAGTGATCAACACCATAAGCATGATCACGGGTCCAGCTAAGGCTGATAGGAGTGTAGTTAACCAGGGGGACAGGTAAACCATGACTCAAACCACACTTGTTGAATCTCCCTTTCTCTCTGGTGCTCTTCAAGGCATTTTCTCAATTTACTCATGGATTATTTTACAACTCCAGTATGGTCAGCATAAAAACAGCATTTTTCTCTCAGTACAGCACAGAGGCCCCCTCCCTTATTAAATGGAGGTCTAATCCTCACCTGTTCTGTAAAACAACTTTAGAGAGGAGGTTAAGGATTCCTGCAAAACTGTGATGGAGGTCTCTAACGTCTTCAAGTCTTGATTTATTGCTGTTTCTAATCAGGCCATTTGTTGTGACCCATGGATCATATCAGCTGTTCCTGTACCCACTCCTGCAGCAGCTCCTAGCCCCAATAGGATGGCTAGAGTAAGGGACACTGGCTCCCGGCAAAATCGGGTTGTTTGTCCACCTAGTAGACCTTCAAAGGATTCTGGATCATGATAGAGCACCCTGGGGGGGTATCTGCACCATTACACAATAATGTACAGAGCTGTCAAATACCTGGGCTGAAATGCAAGGAGTTCTGACTGTGTGGAGTTCAGTACCATAAAGGTTCCTTTAATTAGTTCCCAGGGGGAGGAGTCAGCTGTACTCTGGACTGGGGAAGTAGGCAAAGACGGAAACTGCGAAGTATGAGATGGTAGAGGGGTTTTGGTAGATCTAGGCATGGGAGGTTTAGAAGGCTTAATTCCTGACTTGAGGGGATTGGGCCCTATTGCTGTGGGATTTTCTTCCTTTTTAAGCCGGATGGTGAACTAGAGACCAAAGTCATAACCAGGGCCATTAATATAGAATCACATTCCCCAAGTATTTCCCATAGGCCATGTTGTTCTGAGGTAGCCCCTTCCTTTGGAAGTGAAAGTTATATTGAGGGGGTAACATAGACTATTTTTTCCACAGCAAGTTTTTGACACCACTTGGATAGTGGCACATTTATTGGGATCAATCCAGATGTCATTTCATCCTACCGAATCATACTGTCTGGGGAGTTTGGATTTCACAATGTAGCTCCCGTGTGTTCACAACCCCAAGATCTACAATAAAAGTCACTGGGTCCTCCACAGGTTTGGGCCTGTTTGCGACTTCAGAAATCAGCTGGGCACACTTAATGAACAAGACTGGCTAGTTTACACCTGAGCTGGGGAGATGACATCAATAATTCATGGGGTAAGTTGGTCTATGTTGCCCTGGTTTGGGCTTTAGTGGGATCTGTGTGGGGTCCACTATGTCAGGGAGATCCCAGTCAGAGAGGCCTATGGCAAGCTGACAAATGTCCGGGTGGAGATATGGCCACCAAGTCCATAAGGGGGCTGTATGTGAAATAGACCACACTACTTGCCCAGTAGGATTTATAACTTGCCATTGTTGCTGAACAGGCTGATGGGGATTAGGACTGCTGGTGGTCAGGGGAAGAATCCATAGCCCTACCCACACCACAGACATGCAACTTGAGAGGGTTACCAGTCTGTTCCAGTTTCCAGCCAGAGTATGGACAGGGCACAGGATTGAGATGGGAGGCATGGATCCAGGAAGTGATCCCATCCACTTTCACCACTGTAGGTGTTATAAGCAGCACCTGGTATGGTCCTTTCCAGCACGGTTCCAGGGATGACACCCGATACTGTCTCATCTAGACGAAGTCTCCCACTTGATATCGATGTGGAGTTCCCTCGTCTCCAGGATGATAAGCAGTGGCCAACTGTTTCCACAGGTATCGCTGGGTGCTGGGTTTGTTCAAGGGCTTTAAGTCTGTCTAACAAGGGGTTGTGAAAGGAATCATTAATCTCAGAGTTGGGGTTAGGTCCCTTAATGGAGGAGGGGCACCGTAGAGAATTTCATAAGGGGTGAGGTTACACAAAGGGGCGGAGGGGTATTTCTTGCATGAAAAAGTACATGAGGTAGGAGCATAGTCCAATTTTTTATGCCGGTCTCCAAGATTAATTTCGTTAAGTCTCTTTGATGGTTCTATTCATCGTTTCTACCTGTCCTGAGCTCTGGGGTCTATAAGCACAATATAACTTCCAATTAATCCCCAGGGTCCTGGAAAATCCCTGACTTACCTGGGCCACGGATGCCGGTCCGTTATCAGACCCTATTACCTTAGGCAGGCCGAACCTTGGAAAACTGTCTTCTAGGATCTTTTTGACCACCATCTGAGCTGTTTCTTTCTTCATGGGGAAGGCTTCGACCCATCCTGAAAAAGTATCTACAAAGACTAGGAGATATTTAAGTCCATACCTTGCTGGCTTAATTTCAGAAAAGTCCACTTCCCAGAATTGTCCTGGTCTGGTTCCTCGTATGCGCTTCCCTGCAGGAATCTTGGATGGGATAGTATTAACTAATTGGAAGACTTGAAAAGCTCTAGTCACCTGCTCAGCTATTTTTTTCCTCTTTGAGTCAGTCAATAATAAGTCCTTTCTTCGGTCCTTTAAGAGTGCCTATAACTTCTTTGAGCCTAAGTGGTTGAGCTGGTGTACGTCTTTGACATAAAGGTGGGCTTTTTGAAATTGTAAACTTGGCTCTGTAGGGTCCCAGATTTCTGTATCTGTCTCCTCAGATGATAAGTTGCCTGAATGTTCCGGGGCGGCCAAGTCTCCTGATTTTTGTTCCCCCCGGTGTGGAAAAAGTTAACAGAGTCACTCCGTTTAGGGCTGCCAATTAAGCTTCCTCATCTGCCCTTCTGTTTCCAACTGCCACAGGGTTGTTTCTCTTCTGGTGCCCGGGACAGTCCACTATAGCTAATTCCTTATGGCCCTGCACTGCTGAGCCAAGGTGGAGGATCTCATCTTTATTTTTTATTTTTTTCCCGGCAGAGGTTAATAGCCCGCATTGTTGGTAAATAGTCCCGAGCATATGAACAGTGGCAAATGCATAGTGGCTATCAGTTTATATGGTGGCCCTTTTCCCTGTTGCTAGTTCCAATGCTTTCATAAGGGCAACCAGTTCTGCTTTTTGGACTGATGTCCCTTCTGGGAGACCAGAGTATCAGATTAAATCAGTTTTGCTAACTGCTGCTGCTCCAGCCCGCCGCTTACCATCTTGGAGGAAGATGCTGCCATCCGTAAACCATACGACTTCAGGGCGAGGCAGTGGCTGATCCTTCAAGTCTTGTTGTTTACTGGTTTCCTTGCCAGTATGTGTTGACACTCATGAGTGACGGGTCCTGATGATTCTTCTGGCAGCAGTGTAGGTGGGTTGAGTGGAGCAGGGGGTCCCAGCGTTATTCTGTCTTTGTCAAGCAAGAGGCTCTGGTAGTGGTTTATTCTGGAGTTTGATTGCCACCTCTCTGGAGGCTAACAGATGATGCTCTCCAGGGCATGGGGGGCTATAATGGTTAGCTTCTGTCCCAACGTTAATTAATGAGCATCTTTTATTAGAAGGGCTGCTGCTGCTATAGCACTTAAGCAATGGGGCCACCCGCTAGCCAATGGGTCCAGTTTTTTGGATAAATACGCTACTGGCTTTTTCCAAGGTCCCAAAGACTGAGTGAGCACTCCCCGTGCTATTCCTTTCTTTTCCTCGATATAGAGAGTGAAGGGTTTTCTACATCTGGGAGTGCTAAGGCCGGAGCAGATAGCAGCACCTTTTTTTGACATTATCAAAAGCTTGTTGGTGCTCAGGGGTCCATTGGAAGTGGGCATCCCCCTTTATTAGCGGGTATAAAGGGGCAGCCAGAGATGCTAACCCAGGAATCCATAACCTGCAAAAGCTGGCAGTCCCAAGAAACTCTCTGAGTTTTCTCTTATTAGATGGGGGCAGTATCTGCAAAACGGTTTTTTTTCTGGGCTCAGGGAGCCATCGTTTGCAACCCCTAAGAGAATAACCCAGGAAGATTACTTCTTGCTGACAAGTTTGGGGCTTTTGGCAGAAGCCCTATATCCAAGCCGAGCAAGCTCGAATAATAGTGCTTGGGTCCCAGACTCATAGGTCTCCTTGGTGTTGGCTGCCAGTAGAAGATTATCCACTATTGGAGTAGGGTGACTTCGGGGTGTGCAGTTTTGAAGTCATTGATGTCTCTGTGGAGGGCTTCATCAAAGAGAATGGGGGATTTTTTGAACCCCTGTGGGAGTCTAGTCCAGGTTAGTTGGCCAGATGTTCCAGGTTCTGGGTCTATCCACTCTAAAGCTAACAGCAACTGACAGTCCTTATGTAGAGGCAAGCAGAAGTAAGCATCTTTTAAGTCCAGCACAGTGTACCATTTCTGCTCCGGATTCAGAGTGCTAAGCAAATTATATGGATTGGGTACTGTGGGGTGAATGTCCTGCACTCTGTTGTTTATCTCTCTTAGGTCTTGAACAGGACGGTAGTCCCCAGTTCCTCGCTTTCTTACTGGTACCGGGGGGTGTTCCAGGCTGATTGACAGGGCCTTAGGCCCCCAAGACCCAGGTATTTATGAATATGGGGCCTTATCCCATCCTTAGCTTCTTTGCTTAGAGGATATTGTTTAACACTAATTGGAGACGCAGAGGCTTTTAATTCTACTACTATTGGAGGTTGTTGATGGCTAGACCTAACCCAGCAGTTTCTGCCCAGGCATTAGGATAATCTTTTATCCATTTCTGGGGTAGTTTGCCTGTTTGATCAGTGCTAGGGTGCGCGAAGAGTTGATGTTCATCTTCTACAGACATAGTCAAAGATGTTACTATGGGAGTTAATACTGCAGGCTTTAGAACCCCCACTTGGGGACCATTAGGGTTAAAGGTTATTCTAGTCCAGAGTTTGGTAAGCATATTCCTGCCCATCAATGGGGCCCGGCATTCTGGGATTACTAGGAAAGAGTGGTGGACTTTTTCCTTTCCGAGGTCCATATTCATCTTAGTTGTCCAAGCCTGATATCTACTGCCATTAGCCCCTTGAACTAGGGACGATTTAATTGATAGGGGGGCCAGTGAAGTCTTAAGGGCTGAGTATACTGCTCCTGTAATCACTTCAAAGTTCACTGTGTTCCCCTCAACTTCAAATGTTACTCTGAGCTGGGGGAGGGGATCTGAGCCCCGAATTTCCTAGTCCTCTTCTAGAGTCAGCACGGCGGGCTGGCGTGGCTGCTTCTTTTGGGGGCACTCTTTGGCCCAGTGTTCTTTTTGATTACAGTGGGCACATTGATTTGAGGCCAATGGCAGCCTTTGGCGTGGGCCCAGGTATGCCTTTATGTTTCCCTGCTTTTTAACTTCTGGCCTATTTGCTGCTGTGACCAGAACCTTAGGCAATGCTTTACTCTGCCATTTGCTTCTTTCCTCCTTCTTTTGTTCCCTTTCCTTCTCTCTCCTCTATTCCCTTTCCTCCTCAGTTTCTCTCTTATAATATAGTTTCTCAGCTTCTCTGACTAAATCTCTTAAGGTCATATCTTATAATCCATCTAGACGTTGTAACTTTCTCTTAATATCTAGGGCAGTCTGCTCGATAAAGGCCATTGCAACAGATGGCTTTTGGTCTTCTGCCTGAGGATCAAAAGGAATATATTTCCTATACGCTTCCATAATTCTCTCCAGAAACATAGAAGGAGACTCATTAGGCCCTTGGATAATCTCTCTTACCTTGGCCAAATTAGTCGGCCCTCTGGCGGCCGCTCAGAGACCCACTATTAGAGAACGGCGATAAGTGGACAGATGCTACCTACATTCAAAGGTGTTGGGGTCCCAGTTGGGTCGGTTCATGGATAAGTAGGGACAGAGAGGGAGCATCACAGGGGCTTCCGAGTTTTATATTATTTATCTCCTGCGGGTTCCTTTAGGTGGCCCAGCTTCCTTCAGGGGAGCAGGGGCTGCTGCTGCTGTGGGGAAGTCCCCTGGAGGGCTTGGGTCTGGCCCAATTGCCTCTAGCGGCGGAGAGGCTGAGTCAGCGGCGGGAGGATCATCTGGAACATGTTGTGGGTTGGGGAGCGAGGGTAGAGGATAAGGAGAGAGAGGAGTGTCCAGTCTTGTGACTCAGAATGGAGGGAAGAGGGGGAGGAGCAGAATGTTGGAATGATAAGATCGTGGGGGAAGGGGTATATGGCTGTTAATCTGGGTGGCCAAGTGGCCCTGGTGAAAGACAATATCTCTGACTTTTCGGATTAGAGGGAAGTGGAAGGATTCTTCTCGGGGCCATCCGACTCCTAGGATGGGCCATTCTGAGGCACAGAGAGTCTTCCAGATCCGGCATTTTACTGAAAAAGAAAGATTCTTGGTACTTGAGCGAACATCAGTCCAATGATCAAGGTTAAGGGACAGAGGCATGGAAGTGCTTTGTCCCATAATGTCCCATAATGGGAGTTACTCAAACAGGGACAGTGAATACACAAACGTGACACAGACAAAGACAAACAGTAAACGTTTAACATGAGTCCAAGAAAAAGATTAGAACTGAGTAACTGGCCAAACCTGATGGGTTAGACAATAAAGACAGACAGTAAACTCAACATGAGTTCCTGACAATGAACAAAACTGAGTAGCTGGCAAAACCTGATGGGCTGGAAAACCGAATCCTGAAGCAAAAAATAACCGAGTTGAGGAATCTACTAATCCTCAATTTCCCGAGTCCTCTGGAGTTTCCCCCAGGGACGTGGCCTGTGACTCTGTGACACATCTGTCAGCCACCATCGCAGAGAGCTAAAGTTCTTCACCGACAGCCATTTTGCCAAGCCCTATCCTGAAACCCGAAACCAGAAAGAGGCACCTTAATTACTCTGAAAGGAGTCCATTGGGGTCTTTTGTTCGTCACTGCTGGATTTCTCAGCTAGGGCCTCCAGATGAAAAGGTGGGCCGAACATCGGAGGAAAAGACCACCAAGAGAATTTCTCATGAAACAGCATAGGGTTTATTGGGGATCCAGCATGCTGGGGCTCACAGCTCACTTCAGAGGAGCAAAAAACAAAGAGCCCCAAGAACAACATGAGCAGATTTTATATACATTCTTTAGAGAGGGCAGGGACTTAACATACATCCTAGCTTCCTTTAGCAAATCACCGCATACTGTGGGAAAATCAAATAACAACTCTAAAACATGATTTGCACATTCATTGGTGGGAACAGTTCAGGCAGGGGGTGATTGGTCAGCCCTGAGAAGGGGTATACATTTAAACTGATTGGTTGAAGCCCTGAGATGTATATGTGCTTAGCTGCACGGTTTTTGGGAAGAGGTTGTTAAGTAACTAGGTGGTCAGGGAAGATTTCAACACACATCTAATGGGTAGTTCCGGGAATTGTCTTAACTGCCACAGGAATTTCAGGTTCTGCGTGCAGCCTGGAAACTTTACAGAACCTGTTTCTTTACGTTTCAATTTCAATTTCTTTTATTCTTTCAGAACCTTACAAAGGAAGGCGAGAGACTTCATCAACAATGACTGCAATTTTTTCCATTTTGGTTTTGGAAGCAGACATGGGATCATTTTTAGATCCATACGGTGCTGGTAATCAATGCCACAGCCTCACACAGGGCCAAGAGGCTGATTAAGACACATCCCTTTCCAAAGCAATTACTTCTCTGAGGTCAGTCACTGAACTCAGTCTCTGAGGGGAATCACACCAGAGTTCAAGCCCAGGTGGACCCAGTCATCTCTTCCAAACTCCACACAAATGACCACAATTAAAACCAAAACACTCCACCAAGGCCCTCATCTTCTTCCATATATACATTCATCATAACCTCTGGCTGGATGTTTCCATGAATGGCACAGCCAAAGAGAGTTTCCAAAATAAGGTCTCTTTCCCTTCATTTGCCTAACCTCAGGGTAGCCTGGACACCATTTCTGTGAACCAGGATTGATCACATAGGTCTGCCATTAATACTGCTCTGCTTCTCCAATTTGAGGCCTACTGACTGTCAGGTATAGTTTCTTCATGTGATTTGGAGTCATGAGAAAACCCAATCATCTCTACAGGGCATGAAAGAACTCATTTGTCCCAAAGGATCCCTATTCTCACTTGATGGAGGTCAGGAACCTAAAAGAGGAAGGTGAGAAACTTCATACACCATGACTGATCTTTTTTGCATTTTGGTTTTGGATGCACACATTGGATTTTTCTTTAGATCCAACTGGTGCTGAGAATCTAAGCCACTACCTCACACAGGGCAAAGAGGCAGATTCAGACACATCCCTTTCCAAAGCATTTAAGCAAAGAGCCACAGGTGATGCCCATTTATTACCATTTAAAAACAGTTTTCTTCAGGATTCACAAAGGGCTGGCCTGAGGCAAAGACCTTCCTGACATTCATGGCAACAGGCAAATAGGTTAGCAAAAGGCCCAAAGCAGGGTTTCTCCACTGAGACTTTCCTGGTCACACTGATATCTGAGTTTTCTGAGATGCTCGCATTCCCTTCAGCTATCCAGTACATGGCCATGTCACAGAGCTTGGAGGTCGTACATATCGTGGACACAAAACCATGAGCCTATTCTGGAGAGTGGCCAGAATTCAGGAAGAAAACAGGAGCTTAGGAAGATAGTAGGTGTTGTTAACTAGATTTATAACACCTACCGTATATCATGCAAAAGGCAAGTCCAAATATACACCATGCCTCCTCTGAACTGCTTGTATTTCTATTCTGTTTGGGTTATTTTTCTCCATCATATTAGGATTAGTTGTCAGAGTGTAGTAGGGTATGGGTTAGTGTCAGTTGTCCCGGCCGGCGGGACACATCAACGTGGGCAAGAAACTTAGTTGGGGAGGAATGAAGGGACAAGAGACACGAGAGATTACAGCAAGACTGGATTCTGATCATGCTGCAAACTTTTATTGTTCTCACATGGAAATTTATATGCTGTGGATGGGAAAGCTCTCTTATCGGCAGTTGCTGGATGTCTTCAGAAAGTGAGATAACCTCAGGATGTTGCTGGAAGACAGATGGCTGCAGAATGTCTCAGGGAGATAGATGGCTGCGGGATGTCTCCCAGGCAGGATATCTCCCAGGGGGCTGTTTCTTTTCAGTGTCAGGCTATACTTTGAAGGTGAACTTCCTTCTAGCCCCTGACCTCTCCCCCTTTATTATATAAAATATTTGACCATACCTTACCGGCCAATGTTTTAGGGGGTGATAGAGGCTCTGTTTCTCTAGCAGGCCTTTGAATATCTCCTGATTCGAGAGAGCATGTTTACAAGATTTCGTGGTGGCCTTGGCATATTTTTGGAGGAGACGGCTTTAAAAGGGAAGCATGCCGACCGCCATGCACCAGAGCGTGTCACTAAGAGGTCTTCTGTTTTGGTATCTGTGGATCCATCCTCCTGCAGTCCATCCTGCATCCTCCGTTATTATGGCCTAACGTCCTCACTCCATGAGTGCATCCCCCAGCCAAGTGAAGGGGCCCATGGAGGACGAACCATTATGGCAATGGCAGAAGATGGTTGGTCAGAGCTGTTACTTATAGTTTAATGTAAGAAAGAGAGATCTGTGGGGATGTAAACTTAAGAAATAAGCCTGTGAGAAGGGTAGAACATCCTTTTAAATGTTGGCAGCATGGTCTTCCATCTCCAGGTGATGATAGTGGACCTGTATGGGCTTAGAGGCCAAAATATTAATCTGTTCTATAATAAATTGTACAAGCCTGTTTATAATGCAGGGTCCTATGGACACCATTAAAAGTAAACCCAACAAAGGGCCTAATAGGGGAAGAAGGTAGGGTAGAAATCCATTAAACCCAGTCCAGAGGGAATTTTCAAAAAAGTTCCCTTCGTCTCTTTTCTAGATCTTCTTGAAGCTGCTTAATTTTAGTGCCTACTATGACTGATTTATTGGCATTAAAGCAGCATCGTGCACCTAAGGCCAAGCAAATACCTCCCTGGTTACCTGTCAGTAAATCTAAGCCTTCTCTGTTTTGAAGGAACACTTCTGCCAGGGAGTCTACTAGGTCCTGCAAATCTTTAATGGTTCCTGATAGAGTTTTTACATCATTTATAAGTTGTTGAGACAGGCGACGCTAAGAGTGTATAGCCATGCCTAAGCCAGCTGTACCTGTGTTCACAGCAGCTGTTATTCCAAGGCTGGCAAAGAGTGGTAAGGCCTGTATTGCCCGCCTGTGTCTTTTGACTAAGGTGTCTAGACTAGGAATGCATAGAGTTTTGTCTCCTGGGACAATAGTTATATCAGGGAGTAATAAGGCAAGAACACAGCCAACGGTCCAATTCGATGGAAGCCTCAGGAAGGCCGAGTTTCCTCCACACATAAAAACTGTGCCATTGGAGGGACAAAGAGATGGGGTGGGTGAGGAATAGTTTTGTACTGTTGAGCAATTTCCAAAGGAAGGAACTCCAACATCAATATCATAGTTATTATTTTGCATCGCGCCTAAAAGACATATTGTAAAAGTGCCTATAGACTGTACTTTAAAAGGAAATCTGGGTTGGCATGTATTATCATCGTCTATGATAGAATTAATAGGAACTGCCATAGGCATGATTGCCCCTGTTGTCATGGAGAGCCAGCAATCACCAGCAAAGGTGGGGTTGGAATTATTAAGCAAGGAGAAGGTAGTTTCCAAAATATCTAATATATTTTTATCTAAACCGGGGAGCTGGCATTTTGGCTATATTAAGAGATGATATGTGAGCTCAGGGATTTGGGGTTTCAAAAGTTTGATTATCTGAGGATGCTTGACAGCATAAGGGAATCCTCCACCATCAGCGACCCCTGTAGGTGCCTTAATGGGGCAGAAGGGGGGTTTACCAACAGGGCCTTGGCACCCAGCTGACTGTAGCTTGGTGTATTTGCCTTCTCCTCCCCGGTCAAAAAGAACGGGGGTATAATGAATAGTGGTCCCTTCTGCTGCATGAGTTTTAGTTAGGGAGGCTTCAAAAAATTGTTCTCCCTTCTTGTTGACACAAATTGAGGCCGACGCATAACAAGTGGCATGCATCGCTTGGGTATGCGTTCAAGTTGCAGAACAATTTGAGAGAGCATTACTTGTACTAGGGGGAATAATCTTTGGCTTGTTAACACATACCAATTTAGGCTGATGAACTCCTCTGCGTTTATGGTCAACCTCGGCCCGGAGGTAAGCCACCTTAGTCACGCAGTCAGCAGTCTGGGTAAAACTAGTGGGAGCCTGAGTCCAAGATCCTCCCTTGCATTCACAGGGAGGGCCAAAAAGGTACTCCATGATGTTGGTAGGTGGAGGGCCAAAGCCTCCGTGTACAATCCTGTTCAGCAGAAGTGCCTTAAGTAGGATCCTCACACAGATTGTTGGCTGCATCTGAAAAAGAGGAAAATTTGTCCTCAGGGTGAGGGCCTCCATCCCCGTGTTGAGGTAAGCCATTAACCTGTTTAACCAGGCGTTCTGGTAACCATCTTGGGGCTGCTTGCTCTTGGTCCAAAACACAAGCTGAGCCTCGTCCACAGATGAGGACAGGACCTGGGCCTTTCCATTTATTTGTAAGGGGATTGTGCCACATAACAGGTGGGCGAACAGAATTTGACGAGGATTGCCAGTGTCAGTCGGCAGCCGAATGGCCTTCATTGTCTAGGGAAAGAAAAATAAGGGCAAATAATGCATGATTAAGGCGATGCCTGTGAGTGGTAAATACAAATGCAGAAGCATTAAAGCGGGTTAGCCAAGTCTTTAGGTAAGGTGGGCACGTTCCACAATGCCTGAGGCTTGTATGGAATTCCAGTAGTATGACAAATTTGCGAGGAAGCACAAAACTGTTTAAACTTGGCACTGGTATATGCAGGACAATTATCTTTTTTTTAATATGTATTGGTTTACCCATTACGGAAAACACTGAAACAAGATGAGAAAGGACATCTTTGATAGCCTCTCCAGAATATGGTGATGCAAAAATAAGGCCGCTGAAGGTATCTACAGAAACGTGTATATATTTGGTTTTTCCAAATTCAGAAAAATGAGTAACATCCATTTGCCAAAACTGATTGGACAGTAATCTTCGGGGGTTAACTCCCAAGTGTTGAATGGGGAGGGAGACAGGGCAACCAGGGCATGCTTTTACTATTTCTCGTGCCTGTTGCCTGGTAATTTTACATAGTTATCGAAGGTTCTGGGAATTTAGATGGTGAAGATTGTGTAAATCCGTGGCCTTTTGAATGGAGCCAACAAAAATTGAAAAGATGAAACGAGTTGCTGCATCAGCTTTGGCATTACCTTGTGTTAGAGGGCTGGGAAGATCAGAGTGTGCCCTGATGTGTCTAAGAAAAATGGGTGTTGTCTGGCCTGAATTAGCTTCTGAAGCTGGTGAAACCGATGGGCCACATTGGAAGAAGCCTTAATGGTGGGTGAAATCTGAAGCAGGGGCACAGAATGAGCAATGTAGGCACTGTATGTATAAATATTAAACAGGATTATCAAGAAATGTTTTAAAAACTTGTGTTATGGCAAACAATTCCACAAACTGTGCTGAATGATAGACAGTATCAAAGGTGTTAGGTTGGTTATTGACAACAAAGACTGCTCGGCCATTACTGGAACCGTCTGTAAAGACAGTAAGGACTTGAGGAATGGGAGCCTTTTGAGTAATTTTGGCAAAAATAAATGGATGTAACTGGACAAAATATAAAAGGGGGTCATTGGGGAGGTGGTTATCAATTGTTCCCAAAAAGCCTAATAAGGCAATACGCCATTCATTCTCTGTCTGTAGTAAAAATTGGGTTTGGTCTTTAGTATATGAAATTAAAATATTATCATGGTCTTTGCCAAAATGTTGTCGAGATAGCAAACGACATTTAAAAATAATAGAAGCTACCTGAGCAAGAAAAACAGTAATTACCTTGGAGAATGTGGTGGGTAAATGGACCCAAAGCAAAGGCAGCCTTTATTTCTAAAATGTGTATTTCGCTGCCGAAATATTCCTGTGGGTGTATGAGGAGTGTGTAAAATAACCAGAACCAGAGGAAGGTTATAAGAATGTTCTGTAAAAAACTGTTTGGCAATGGCTTCTGTGACTTGGTTTAATGCCTGTCATGCCTCGGGAGTAAGCTTTTGAGGGGAGGAGGGGTGGGAATCACCTCTCAAAAATATCATTAAGGGACAAAAGTATACAAGTGGGTAATTTTAAATATGTTTTTAGCCATTGAATATTCCCCAGTAATTTTTGAAAATCATTAAGGGTGTGAAGATGGTCCACCCATAGTTGTATCTTAGGAATTTGGATCTGATTATCTTGAAGTTTAAGGACCAAATAGGTATAACAGTCCTGTGTTTTAACCTTATTAGGAGCTATCTGTAGTCCCAAGGTAGTGAGGATTTTGTAAAGGTCCAAGTAACAATTATTAAGGTCATGGTTATTAGGTGCAGCAATTACAAATCATCCATATAATGTAAAATATAAATTTGTGGCCATAGCTCTCTCACAGGGTCTACTGCTTGAGCAACATATTTTTGGCAAAGACTAGGGCTGTTGGCCATACCTTGGGGAAGAACCTTCCATTGAAATCTCTGCATAGAGCCCTGAAAATTAAGGTGAGGGAGACTAAAGGCAAAATAGTGTCTATCCTCAGGATGTAAAGGAATGGTTAAAAAAAAAAAACAACAATCTTTTAAGTCAATAATCAATTTACAATAGTTTTTGGGAATAGCCACTGGTGTGGGAATGCCTGGCTGTAGTGCTCTTATTCGGCACATAGGTTTATTAATGGCACACAAATATTGTAAAAGGCACCACTTGCCTAAATTTTACTTGATAACAAAAATTGGAGTATTCGATGGTGAGGTTGAGGGCTCTACATGGCCGGCTGCCAGCTGTTCCTGCACTAACATGGAGGCAGCCTCCAAATTTTCTTGGGTAAGGGACCATTGATCCAACCACACAAGAGTCTGAGTCTCCCAAATAATTTTATCTCCATGGGGTACAGGAGAGTCAGAGACTGACACTAAAAATCTGAATACCCAAGTCCATATGTATTTCTTTTTTGTATGGGTTTTATTGGCTCAACCAGTCCTTGTCTCAGTCTCCCAAGGCCTATACCAGGGACAAAATAAATACGAAGCATTTGATGAGTCACCATGGAATTGGGACTGGCTTGAATAACTTCCATTTGACTCAAAATATCTCGGGCCCATAGGTTAACAGGGAGGTCAGGAACAATGAAAGGAGTGACAATTCCCGTATTACCCTCTTTATCAGTCCAGCTAAGAGCCGTAGAGCTGACCAAAGGATTTTTTGACTGTCCTATCCCTTTAAGGTCAGTCAAGGATGGGGTGAGGGTCCAAGCTGATGACCAATATTTTTGAGAAATAATTGTGGCATCAGCTCCAGTATCTAGAATTCCTTGGAATTCCTTTCCTTCAATAAGTAAGGAAATGGTGGGTCTATTTTGAGAAACGGGTTGAACCCAATTTACATCAGAGCAGCCCAAGTAGGCAGTCCCCCGCGGTAGGTTTGGGTGGTTAAGTGCCTCCTGGATTCAAGGGAAGGAGTATTAATTGTGCAAGACTTGTTCCTGCTGGGATGGCCAAAACTCCATTAATAGCTGTGGCCAGTATTTTTTTTCTCCAGTGAAGTCATTATAATTAATGCCATGGAAGACCTGAACACCATGTAAGTTAGTAGAGGCTCTTCCAAAAATAAGGGCACAGATATGAGATGGAGGGGGACCCATAATTCCAGTGGGTATTATCTGGGGCCCTTGCATTGAGTCTAATATAGTTTCAGTGGTGGCACAGATGTCCAATCCTGCGCTGCCTGGAGTGGCTAGTTGGAGGGAAGCAATTGTGGAGAAGAATTTTGAGGTAGGTTGGGAGTTTGGAAGGGAAAAAATCTTATTGCCCCTGGTTTTGTCCTGGGGGATGTCGTGGCCCGGGGCTGGCCCCGCAGGGAGTTTCCCAAGAAGCAGGAAAAAATAGGCTGTCTGAGGGCATTTGTCTTAGATCTACACTCACTGGCCCAGTGATGACCTTTACCACATCTAGGGCAAAGTGTAGCTTGGGGCGGTATAGCCCCAGTTGAAGGAGATGCTATTCCTAGGCTTTCTTTGCCTGTCGGACACTTGCGTGCAAAATGGCCAGGTTGTTTACAAGTAAAGCAAGTACGTGAGCCAGGATTGTGAAAGGTCTTGGTAAAGGTGGCACCTAGGGCAAGACCCATGGCATGAGCTGCACCTACCCCTGCATAGAGTCTAATAAAGTCAGAAAGTTTCCCTTTATCCTTATGTGGTTGAAGAACATCCTGACATGCCGGTTTGGCGTTTTCAAAGGCAAGATGTTTTACAAAAGAGCTTTTGTTTTCACTTGGTCCAAGCAAGCATTCCACAGCTAGGTTAAGCCTGGGAACAAAGTCGCTATAAGGCTCGTCAGGCCCTTGTCGAATTTTTGCCAGGGAAGTGGTAGCCGAGGCTTTTGAGGGAGGTGTCTCCAAGCATGTAAGCCAGCCATCTGAATCTGCATCAAAAGTCCAGCAGGATAATGTGCCTGTTTAGTTTTAGTGTCAAAAGGCTCATTGCCCACTAGCTTAACATAAGTCCCGGACTTAGAGGAGGCCTTAGTTAAAATTTTTTGAGCAGTTTCCCGACAGTGCTCTTTGAAATCTGCATTCCATAACAGAAAGTCTCTGGCACTGAGGGTAGCTTGGTCTAAAAATTTCCAATCATTGGGAGTAAGTCATTGTGTGCTGTGGCTTTCTAATAAAGCCAACATGTAGGGTGCAAAGGGGCCATAGTGAGCACAAGCCTTTTTAAGTTTTTCAGGAAAATGCAGGCTTAATTTTTTGTAGACTCTGGGTTCCTGCCTGCCTAGGGCTGAACTCCTCATCCTCTGAGTCCTGATCTGCTTATTCCATTTCTCTGCTTCCTCCTCTTGATCCTCGTCTAAGTCTTTGACCTCAGCCTGGGCAGTCTTATCTATCTGACTGGTGGTGACTGGGAAGGCGAGCACAGGTTGATGGAGTGGCTTCGCCTTTGTATTAGACCACTGTAGGCCAGTTACTTTGACTCCATACCTAAGGCTAATGAACAGAGCTCAGAGTGAAGGGATCTTAATTCTTTTAAAGGTTGGATCTGTTCCTGTCTATGTTGGAAAGATGCTCACAAAGGAGCCAGTTTAGGCAAGGGAAGTGGGGAAAAAATATCTGGGGGCGGCATTTGTACCCTGAAGGGCCAGAGCACAAAAGGCAGGAGGGATATAGGAGGGGTTGGATGTGTAAGTCCTATAGGCTGTGGCAGGGTCTTGAGAGGTGCAGGGTCTTCTGAATGGTAGCGAGCTGCTTCCTTCTCCAAGGTAGCCTCCTCTACAGGGGTCAATGAGTCTCCGGAATTTAAAACTGGATAAAGGCAGTTGGTAACCATTGGAGCCTTAATCATTAGGGTGGTATTTTGAGGGGGACCAGGAAGGTTCCCATGGTCCTGGGGAGCCTGAGAAGGGTCTATGTCTATACTAACTGATGGGCATGCCGAGGGGATATGAAAAGTATTTGCATAGCCTCTTCCCCAACCTCGACAAGTTTTAAGGTACCATTGTCAAAGGGTGAACTTTTAAGAATTTCATTAAGTTCCAGTAAGAAAAGGTGGGAACAGGCACTTTTTCTGGGCCAAAGGATTCATAATAATCTTTTAAACAGTCTCCTACTCCAAGCCATCTTTTACCATCAATGGTCCTTTCAAGAGGAAACCATGGACACTGCTCTCTTATGTATGAAAAAAAAAAAAATAAGTCTTTTTTCTAAACACGCGCCCCCATGTCTGCAAGGACTCCTTGTAGCCTGACAAAAACAAATCATGTGACGAAACTGCTTGTCCCATAGTGGGTCAATCACCGTGCGTCATCCCCACGCTCCTCCTGGATCTGTCTCTCGGTGGTGTCTTCTGCAGTTATTGCAAGCTCCGCTTGACCAAATCTTCCAGGAGGACGGGGTCCCTCTCAATCAAAAGCTCAAGCCCCAGTCGGTGGGCGCCAGATGTCCCAGCCGGCAGGACACATCAACGTGGGCAGCGAACCTAGATAGGGAGGAATGAAGGGACAAGAGACACGAGAGATGACAGCAAGACAGGAGTTCTGATCAAGCTGCAAACTTTTATTGTTCACACAGGGGTATTTGTATGCTGGATGTGGGAAATCTCTCTTATCGGCAGTTCCTAGATGTCTTCACAAGGTGAGATAACCTCAGGAAGTTTCAGAAAGACAGATAGCCGCAGGATGTCTCAGGGAGACAGATGGATACAGGATGTCTCTCAGACAGGATGTCTCCTGGTGGCTGTTTCTTGTAAGTGTCAGGCTATTCTTTGAAGGAGAATAGAATTCCTTCTACCTCTGACAGTCAGGGATTCAGTATTTCGAATAGAAAATTGGAAAATGAATCCAATCTTTATGCAAATATGTGCTACCCAAAAGTCTTCCCACTCTCATTCAGAACAATGCCTTGACATTACCTTCACCCCAAGTAAGACACAATAAGAGAAGAAGAGTTTGAAAATCTGTGAATACACATCTGAAATGGAAAATTCTCAGTAGTTAACAACCTTGGTGGTGGTAGAGGTGTTTCGAAAAGTAAGGTACATGGTAAAAACTCCACAAACATGGAGCTCTGTTGGCCTAAAGACTTCTTGAGAAACTGCCTCTGAGGTTGGGCACTTGAAATATATGTTGTTGTCAGGAGTTTTAACTTCCTTTGTAGTGAGACCATCAAATCTGGGTCTGCATCTGTGTGACCTGGAGCACATGGTTTCTTATTTTCCAATAAACATGAGGCAGCAGGGCTGAATTCTCTCTTTGTAGGTAATTTGTTGCCATTTGGGGGAAAAGTGTCTCCCAGTGTGGACTTTGAAGCCATTTGGTCTTCCTCTACTTTTCATGGTGTTTCTTGCAGCTGCATTGGGAGTTTGGTATTTGCTTCACGAAATACGAAGAGGTCAACTAGGACAGAGTGCTAGAGGGAGTTCTGTCACGTGTGTTGGTTAAGGGTCTGCAGGAGAGTGCACCAACCAGGCTTCTATCCCACATAGCTTACCCCCTTGAAAATAGCAATCTGATTCTAAACATTGCCCTGAAACCTCTCCGTATAACAAGATGCCTTTACATACAAGGGTATGGGGGCTGCACCATGTCAGTCACAAACAATTTGGAAGCCAATGGCAGATCCACATGACCCCATCACAGATGTTTTAACAAACACCTACACTCCACTGCTCTAGGCCGACTACTCATCGGGCTCCAAATTACTGGCATCTCTGTTCTACATGATTTTCATGAAACCCAGTCAATCAAGGCATTGTCTGGTACACTCATGATCATCTATAAGACATCCAAAGGTTCTCCAGTTACACCTGTTCATGGGAATTTCAAAAATTTAATGGTATTTATCTAGCCTTTTTTCAAGGATGAAGTTTGAGGCACTGTGGGGTTTAATTCATTCAGGAACCATGAAATGGAGAGGAAGCTTATTTCAATGAAATCTCTGGAGAATTCTAACAGGCAATGATTCCCAACGACAGGATAAAAGGTCACATTAAACCAGGCATTTGAGGTCTACAATGTGTGATCCTTTTGTGCTTTGACTTGCAACTATGGCTGCCAATTCTTTAAAAATAAAATCATGTGATATCCTTCCTGAGATTCCCAGTGCTCTGTGGAAAGCCACCCTGGGCCTTGATCTCAGTTTCCAAGGGCGACTCTGATGCGTGGCCTCCTAACATCCCAACACAATACATGGCAATACTTCTTTGAGGTCAGTTCCATAACTCAGTTTCTAAGGGGAATCACACCAGTGTTCAAGCCCAGGTGGACCCAGTCATCTCTTCCAACGGCCACAAAAATGACCACTATTAAAACCAAAACACTCCCACATGGCCCTCATCTTCTTCCATATAGACACTAATCATAACCTCAGGCTGTAGGTTTCCATGAGGGCCAAAGCCAAAGACAGTATCCAAAATAAGGTCCCTTTCCCCCATTTGCTTAAAGTCAGTGTGGCAGGGAGACCCTTCCTGTGAACCAGAAGTGATCAAAGAGGCCTGCCCTTAATACTGCTCTGATTCTCCATTTTTTGGCCTAATTACTGTGGGGTTTAGATTCCTCATGTTAATTGGGGTCATGAGAAAACCCAAGCACCTATGGCCTAGCCTCTGTAGTGATTTGAAGAACTCATTTGACCCAAAGGATCCCTATTCTCAAAGATGGAGGTCAGGAACCTTACAGAGGAAGGTGAGAGACTTCATCCACAATGACTGCTCTTATGGGTATTTTGGTTTTGGATGCACACATGGGATTTTTTTAGATCCATTAGGTGCTGAGAATCTAAGCCACAACCTCACACAGGGCCAAGAAGCTGATTCAGACACATCCCTTTCCAAAGCAATTAAGCAAAGAGCCAAAGGTGATGCCCATTCATTTCCATTTGAAAACTCTTCAGTCTTCACAAAGGGATGGCCTGAGGCAAAGACTTTCCTGACATTAAGGGCAATAGTACAATAGGTAAGCAAAAGGCCCAAAGCAGGGTTTCTCCATTGAGACTTTCCTGATCACACTGATATCTGAGTTTTCTGAGATGCTCACCATTGCCTTCAGCTATCCAGTACATGGCCATGTCACAGAGCTTAAAGGTGGTACATATCTTGGACACAAAACCATGAGCCTATTCTGGAGTTTGGCCAAAATTCAGAAAGAAAATAGGATCTTAGGAAGATTTTAGGAGTGGCCGATCCATATGGCAAGCCGTAGACCATTCATAAATAGGACAGGATGAACGCTGGTAAGATTTCTACTAGATAGGACATATGTATTGATGCGCTCTCTTTTCTAATGTCTACAACCACGGACACAGTGGGATACACAGACATAGAAACACTCGCCTTGTCAAAAGACTTACTAGAAACAATTCACACCAAACCAAACAAAACGACTTTCCTACCTATTCTCAGAACATGAGACAAAACCACAAACCCACACCCACACCCACACCCACACAGAACCCCAAGTAGGTCTGTGAAAATATGGAGTGTCCTTTGACTGGTGGGCCATAATATATTCCCCCATAATGGGCTGTTCTCTCTCAGATCTGGTCTCCGTGTCCAACTCTGTGAAGCTGTTAGGAGCCAGCGGTGATCCACTACCTTCTTTCTCAGGAAAGGCCCCTCCTCAGACCTTTCTGGCATTAGGCCATCCTCACATCACTAGGTACCAAGAAAGACTGTCTCTGTCCTTCTAAAATCCAAACAAGTTTGACCACTGGGACATGAACTGGGACTGGCTCTGGGTGCCTGACTTCCTGTATCCCAAGTTCAGAGAGTTCCATCACCAAGGAAGTGAGGAGAGGTCACTTCCTTCAGGAACTAAATGAGGTCACTGCCTTGGCAACAACTTTGTCCTAAAAGTTGCTTCTAAGGGTCCCATGAGATGGAGGATGCACCTACTCGCTCTGACATTTTCACAAGTTAGAATGGTATATCAACCATTGGCACCCGGGAACAGCTCTCCACACAGGTCTGGTTTGGTCCATCTTCTCTACATTAAGATGAAAGAGGCTGATTCAGACACATCCCTTCATCCTGACCAGGTTGTTTACCATGGAAGTTGACTTTTCCTCCCTCAGGTCCTTCATAGCTGCCTACATATTCTCCATGGATCATTTCTGCATGGACCTTCGAGGTTCTCAGCAGGTGGAAGTTTCCCTACACTCCTGTATTGTAAGACCAACTCTGTCCCTGCTTTTCTGTAAAGTTAGATTGAGGGAACAGTGTATGGTTAGTGTAATAACAGGTTCGATTTGGGTTAGGAATCATTCTGCGCGATGAATAATGGTATTGGGAACCTGCGATATTTATTAAATTATATTTTATTAAAATATATGTATGAAAACAGAAATCTAGGATTTGAAGCCCAGAAGGGCATTGGGCCCTTGATTGGGATACGTAGTGTTGAATTAGGTTCTGCACAGTTGTCTCAGATAAATCCATTTACAATGGCATAGGACCTTGTACATTGGATGATTGAATGAGGAAGAGAACATCCAGTCAAAAAGGGATAGTCGGTACGATTAGGTAGATAGTCGGTAGGTTTAGGAAGAAGAGTGAGTACAGGATTTGGACGGAAATTTCTTTTTTTTTTATTGGTTGTTCAAAACCCTACAAAGCTCTTGACATATCATATTTCATACATTAGCATACATTAGCTTCAAGTGAGTTTTGGACTCCCTTTTTTATCCAAGTACAGATTGCAGAATCACATGGGTTACACATCCAAATTTTTACATCATACCATACTAGTAACTGTTGTATTCTGCTACCTTTTCTATCCTCTACTATCCCCCCTCCCCTCCCCTCCCATCTTCTCTCTCTACCCCTTCTACTGTAATTCATTTCTCACCTTGTTTTTTTCCCATTCCACTTACAACCTCTTATATGTAATTTAGTATAACAATGAGGATCTCCCTCCGTTTCCATGCAATTCCCCTTTTCTCTCCCTTTCCCTCCCACCTCATGTCTTTGTTTAATGTTAATCATTTCTTCCTGCTCTTCCTCCCTGCTTTATTCTTAGTTGCTCTCATTATATCAAAGAAGACATTTGGTATTTGTTTTTTAGGGATTGGCTAGCTTCACTAAGCATAATCTGCTCTAGTGCCATCCATTTCCCTGCAAATTCCAAGATTTTGTCATTTTTTAGTGCTGCGTAATACTCCATGGTGTATAGATGCCACATTTTTTAATCCATTCATCCATTGAAGGGCATCTGGGTTGGTTCCACAATCTAGCTATTGTAAATTGTGCTGCTATGAACATCGATGTGGCAGTATCCCTGTAATACGCTCTTTTAAGGTCTTCAGGGAATAGTCCGAGAAGGGCAATAGCTGGGTCAAATGGTGGTTCCATTCCCAGCTTTCCCAGGAATCTCCATACTGCTTTCCAAATTGGCCGCACCAATTTGCAGCCCCACCAGCAATGTACAAGAGAACCCTTTTCCCCACATCCTCGCCAGCACTTGTTGTTGTTTGACTTCATAATGGCTGCCAATCTTACTGGAGTGAGATGGTATGTTAGGGTGGTTTTGATTTGCATTTCTCTGACTGCTAGAGATGATGAGCATTTTTTCATGTACCTGTTGATTGATTGTATGTCCTCCTCGGAGAAGTTTCTGTTCAGGTCCTTGGCCCATTTGTTGATTGGGTTATTTGTTATCTTATTGTCTAATTTTTTAAGTTCTTTGTATATTCTGGATATTGGGGCTCTATCTGACGTGTGAGGAGTAAATATTTGTTCCCGTGATGTAGGCTCCCTATTTACTTCTCTTATTGTTTCTTTTGCTGTGAAAAAACTTTTTAGTTTAAGTAAGTCCCATTTGTTGATTCTTGCTATTAACTCCTGTGCTATGGGTGTCCTATGAAGGAATTTGGAGCCCGACCCCACTATATGTAGATCGTAGCCAACTTTTTCTTCTATCAGACGCAGAGTCTCTGATTTGATATCAAGGTCTTTGATCCATTTTGAGTTAACTTTTGTGCATGGTGAGAGGAGGGGGTTCAGTTTCATTTTGTTGCATATGGATTTCCAGTTTTCCCAACACCATTTGTTGAAGATGCTATCCTTCCTCCATTGCATGCTTTTAGCCCCTTTATCAAATGTAAGATAGTTGTAACTTTGTGGATTGGTCTCTGTGTCCTCTATTCTGTACCATTGGTCCACCCGCCTGTTTTGGTACCAGTACCATGCTGTCTTTGTTACTATTGCTCTGTAATATTGTTTGGAATCCGGTATCGCTATACCGCCTGATTCGCACTTTCTGCTTAGAATTGCTTTTGCTATTCTGGGTCTTTTATTTTTCCATATGAATTCCATGATTGCTTTATCTATTTCTACAAGCAATGCCTTTGGGATTTTGATTGGCATTGCATTAAACCTATATAGAACTTTTGATAATATCGCCATTTTGATGATGTTAGTTCTGCCTATCCATGAACAGGGTATATTTTTCCATCTTCTAAGATCTTCTTCTACTTCTCTCTTTAGGGTTCTGTAGTTTTCATTGTATAAATCTTTCACTTCTTTTGTTAGGTTGATTCCCAAGTATTTTATTTTTTTTGAGGATATTGTGAATGGAGTGGTTTTCCTCATTTCCATTTCAGAAGTTTTGTTGCTGATATACAAGAATGCCTTTGATTTATGCGTGTTGATTTTATATCCTGCTACTTTGCTGAATTCATTTATTAGTTCTAGTAGTTTTTTTGTAGACCCTTTTTGGTCTTCTATGTATAAAATCATGTCATCCGCAAATAATGATAATTTAAGTTCTTCTTTTCCAATTTTTATGCCTTTAATTTCTTTCGTCTGTCTAATTGCTCTGGCCAGTGTTTCGAGAACGATATTGAATAGAAGTGGTGATAGAGGGCATCCCTGTCTTGTTCCAGATTTTAGAGGGAATGCCTTCAATTTTTCACCAATCAGAATGATGCTAGCCTGAGGCTTAGCATAGATAGCTTTTACAATGTCAAGGTAATTTCCTGTTATCCCTAGTTTTTCTAATGTTTCGAACATCAAGGGATGCTGTACTTGTCGAATGCTTTTTCTGCATCTATCGAGATGATCATATGGTTCTTATCTTTAAGTCTAATGATGTGGTGAATAACATTTATTGATTTCCGTATATTGAACCATCCTTGCATCCCAGGGATGAATCCTACTTGATCATGGAGCACAATTTTTTTGATGTGCCTTTGTATCCGATTCGCCAGAATTTTATTGAGGATTTTTGCATCTAGGTTCATCAGGGTTATTGTTCTGAAGTTTTCCTTCTTTGATGTGTCTTTGTCTGGTTTCGGAATCAATGTGATGTTGGGGTCATAGAATGAATTTGGAAGAGCTCCCTCTTTTTCTATTTTCTGAAATAACTTGAAAAGTATTGGTATTAATTCTTCTTTAAAAGTTTTGTAAAACTCCGCTGTATACCCATCCGGTCCCGGGCTTTTCTTGGTGGGTAGTCTCTTGATTGCTTCTTCAATTTCATCCATTGGTATTGGTCTGTTCAAATTGTGTGTATCCTCCTGACTCAGTCTGGGCAAATCATATGTCTTAAGAAATTTATCGATGTCTTCACTATCTTCTATTTTATTGGAATATAGGTTTTCAAAATAATTTCTAATTGTCTTCTGAATTTCTGTAGCAGCTGTTGTGATATTGCCTTTTTCATCCTGTATGTTAGTAATTTGAGTTCTCTCTCCTCTTCGTTAGCATGGCTAAGGGTCGGTCAATCTTGTTTATTTTTTCGATGAACCAACTTTTAGTTTTGTTGATTTTTTCAATAGTTTCTTTTGTTTCAATTTTGTTGATTTCCGCTCTGATTTTAATTATTTCTTGCCTTCTGCTGCATTTGCTGTTGTTTTGTTCATCCTTTCTAGGGCTTTGAGATGAAGTGTGAGCTCATTTATTTGTTGGTTTTTCCTTTTTTTGAGGAATGACCTCCAGGCGATGATGGTTAGGGTAATAACAGGTTCGATTTCGGTTAGGAATCATTCTGCGCGATGAATAATGGTATTGGGAACCTGCGATATTTATTAAATTATATTGGTAAAATATATGTATGAAAACAGAAATCTAGGATTTGAAGCCCAGAAGGGCATTGGGCCCTTGATTGGGATACGTAGTGTTGAATTAGGTTCTGCACAGATGTCTCAGATAAATCCATTTACAATGGCATAGGACCTTGTACATTGGATGACTGAATGAGGAAGAGAACATCCAGTCAAAAAGGGATAGTCGGTACGATTAGGTAGATAGTCGGTAGGTTTAGGAAGAAGAGTGAGTACAGGATTTGGACGGAAATTTCTTTAGCAATAGGGTTTCAGTTAGAGAGTGAATGTAAATGTCAGCACATATGAAAATTCAGTCACAATGATGAACTTTGAAAAATATGTAGAAAAGCAGATAATAATAGAGACTTTACAAAATCATGCAAAGTATAAAGTGGGTGATAGGATTAGACATTTTGTACACTGTTGAGTTTGAATATATAATCTTAAGAAGAAACAAATATGCAGTGACCATTAGGATTGACATTTGAGAGCATTAGGAAACCTGGACATGGATGCTTTTAGTAATCCATGTTCACTTTCATTTTAGGCTTTGGTACAAGCATAAGTGTGACCTTTGCATTTTTTGTCCAGAATATTACTGTCATAGAATGTATATGTGGATCAGATGACATGAGCATTTCTTCAAGCATTTCTGGAAGTAATGTTTTCAAGACCTATAAATTACTATTGGGGGTACAAAGAGGTGTACCCTGTGTCCATGAATATAGACATAATGCATGAATAGACCACATTTTGAATAAATAATTTAACTGTTCCCACTTTAAATAATGGATTGAATTAATATATGAAATATTATAAGAAATCTTGTATTGATATAATACCATTCATTCCAACCAGTAATACATCTATATGTAATATTAGGGTTATGATTATCATGAAAGGTGTGTGAGTATTGCTTCAAAAGTGATCATAGAAATCTAAATTAATGTGTTTGGAAAGAAGTCTCATAAAAAGACCAGTCAAGAAACATGGAGGAATACATGTGATCTGAAGAAGAAAATGATTGAAAGTGAAACAAATGCCTATAAACTTGCGAACTTGTGGATGAAATATATATCCCATGATGTGAATAAATTGAAGAAATAGTAATGTACCAGTGTTGAATAAAATGAACATCCAAATACACATCATGTCCCATAGGAATCTACTTGCGTTGATGTTAAACTAGGTCAGTTACTGTAGAAATATTAGGATTTGTATGCACCATTCACTAAAGTTAGTTTTCAGTACTAAGAAACAAATATGTATATCAGGAGAATGAATATTTTGAGAAAACTCTTGAGAAAATTTGATTATAAATCCACATACTTGAATATGAATGAGTTAAGGGAGTGTATAATAAAACACATATTTCATATTTTGAAAAATCTGGAGAATATATATATATCTATATCTATATATATCTATATCTATATATATATATATATATATATATATATATATATATATATATCTATATATATACATACACACACACGAACACACACAGACATTAAAAATAGCATAATATATGCTATATGAAATTCACCATGAAATTTATATATCATCCAGAGATCCAAAAATATTTATTTTATTTAACATGGATTTATGTATAATGTTGTTCAACTAGGAAGCTCACGCATAGGTTGAATTTTCAGTTCTAAAGCGTTTAGGAGGAGTGATCTCTTAAAATTTGTATCTGCCAAGTCAGCCACTTCACAAAAATGTACGTGTGGTATCAGGTAAGATTCTATAATTGCATGTAAAAATACATGTGCTGAATAGACTACAGAGACAGGGAAACAGGAATTCACATATTTGTTAACTTTAAAACACATGGAGAAATATTTTAACAAATAATTGACTAGATTTATAACTCCTACCCTAAATAATGCAAAAGGCAATTCCACTATACACCATGCCTTCTCTGAACTGCTTGTATTTCTATTTTTTTTGTTTATTTTTCTCCATCTTATTAGGATTAGTTGTCAGAGTCTAGTAGGGTAAGTGTTAGTGTGAGGTATTCAGTATTTTGAAAGGAAAATTGGAAAATGAATCCAAAGTGTATGTAAATATGTGGTACACAAAAATCTTCCCACTCTCATCCAGAACAATGCCTTGACATTACAATCACGCAGAGTAAGACACAATTAGAAGAGATGAGTTAGAAAATATGTGAATAAATATCTGGAATGGAATATGCTCAGGAGTTCACAACCTTGGAGGAGGTAGAGGAGATTCCAAAAGTAAGGGACAGTGTAATCATTCCAAAAACATGGAGCTCTGCTGGTGTAAAGACTTCTTGAGAAACTGCCTCTGAGGGTGGGCACTTGAAATATATGTTGTTGTCGGGAGCTTCAGCTTCGTTTGTAGTGAGACCATCAAATAAGCGTCTTCATCTATGTGACCTGGAGGACATGGTTTCTTATTTTCCCTGAACATGAGTCAGCAGTGCTGAATACTCTCTTTGTAGGTAAACTGTGGACACGAGGGGCTAAGTGTATCCACATGGGCCTGTGAAGCTATTTGGTCATTCTCCACTTTTCGTGGTGTTTCTTGCTGCTGCACTGGGATTTTGGTATTTGCTTCACGAAATACAAAGAATTCAACTGTTACTCTGTGCGTGAGGGGGTTCTATCACGTGTGGTGGGTCAGGGTCTGCAGGAGAATGCACCTAACAGGCTTATATCCCACATAGTTGCCCCCTTGACCATAGCAACCTGATTCTAAATATTTCCCTAAAACCTCTGCATATAACAAGATGCCTTTACATTGAAGGGACTGCTGGCTGCACCACATCAGTCACAAGCCATTTGGAAGCCAAAGGCAGATCCACATGACCACACCGCAGATGTTTTATCACACACCTGCCCACCAATGCTCTAGGCCCACTCCTCAGCAGGCTCCAACTTCCTGGCATCACTGTTCTGCACAATTTTTATGAAAACCAGTCAATCAAGGCACTGATGTTATTCTTATGATTGGCCACAGGATATCCAAAGAATCTCCAGTGCCAACTTGTCATGGGAATTTTAAAAATTTCATGATATATTGACCTAGCCATTTTTCAAGGATGAAGTTGGAGGTATTCTGGAACTATTAAATGGTGAGGAAGCTCATTTCAATGAAATATCTGGAGATCTCTCACAGGAAAGACTTCCCAAAGAGTGGCGAAAAGGTCACATGAATCCAGGAACATTGAGGTCTACAATGTGAGGTCCATGTGTGTTTTGACTCTCAACAATGGTTGCCAAGTTTTTCAAACAAAATCATGTGATATCCTGGCTGAGATTTCCAGTGCTCTGTGAATAACTACCCTGGGCCTAGATCTCAGTTTCCAAGGGCGACTCTCATGCGTGGCCTCCTAAAATTCCAACACTATTCATGGCAATACTTCTCTGAGTTCAGTACGAGAACTCAGTCTTTATGCAGAATCCCACCAAAGTTCAAGCCAAGGTGGACCATGTAATCTCTACTAACCGCACAAAAATGACTACAATTAAAACCAAAACACTCCCACATGGCCCTCATTTTCTTCCATACAGACACTCATCATAACCTCTGGCTGGAGGTTTCCGTGAGGGGTGCAGCCAAAGACAGTGTACAAAATAAGCTTCCTTGCCCCTCATTTGCCTAAAGTCAGGGTGGCCTGGACACCCTTCCTGTGAACTAAGAGTGATCAAATAGGCCTGCCGTTTATTTTGCTCTGCTTCTTAAATTTGAGGCCTACTGATGGTGGGATTTAGATTCTTCATGTGAATTGGAGTCATGAGAAAACCCAATCACCTATGGGCTAGAATCTGCAGGGCTTTGAAGAACTTATTTGACCCAAAGGAGGCCTATTCTCACTTAATGGAGGTCAGGAACCTTACCAAGGAAGGAGAGAGACTTCATCCACAATGATTGCTCTTTTGGACATTTTGCTTTTGGATGCATACATGGGATCTCTCTTTAGATCCATCAGGTGCAGAGAATCTAAGCCACAGAATTACACAAGGCCAAGAGGCTGATTAAGACATATCCCTTTCCAAAGCAATTAAGCAAAGAGCCACAGTTGATGCCCCTTCATTTGCAGTTGAAAACTTTTCTTCAGGCTTCAAAAAGGGTGGCCTGAGGCAAAGACTTTCCTGACATTCAGGGCAACAGAACATTAGGTAAGGAAAAGGCCCAAAGCATGGTTTCTCCACTGAGTCTTTACTGGTCACACTGATATCTGAGTTTTCTGAGATGCTCGCCATGCCCTTCATTTAACCAATACATGGCCGTGTCACAGAGCTTGGAGGTGGTACATATCTTGGACACAAAACCATGAGCCTATTCTGGAGAGTGGCCAGAATTCAGGAAGCAAACAGTAACTTAGGAAGATAGCAGGTGTTGCCGATCCATAAGGCAAGCCGCAGTCCACTCATAAATTGGGAAGGATGAATGCTGGGAAGCTTTCTACTAGACAAGACTCATCCATTGATGCATTCTCTTTGCTAATGTCTACAACCACTGACACAGTGAGATACACAGACATAGAAACACTCGCCTTTTCATACGACTTTCTGGAAACACTTTACTCCAAACCAAACAAACCGCCTTTCAGACATATTCTCAGAGCATGAGAAAAAAACCACAAACCCACACCCCCAGCCAGATAAGCACCTCCTTCCTCCAAGTAGGTTTGTGACTATCCGGAGTGTCCTCTGACTGATAGGCCATACTATGTTCCCCCGAAATGGCCTCTCCTATCTCACATCTGGTGTCCATGGCCAATTCTGTGAAGTTGTCAGGAGCCAGCAGTTAGCCACTGCCTTCTTTCTCAGGAAAGGCCCCTCTTAAGAGCTTTCCTGTCATTTGTCCATTCTCACATCAGTAGATACCAAAAAAGACTGACTCTGTCCTTATTATATCAAACAAGTGAGACCACTAGGTCTGGGACTGAGACAGGCTCTAGGTGCCTGGCTTCCTGGATGCCAAGTTCAGAAAGTGCCATCAACAAAAAAGTGAGGTGAGGTAACTTCTTTCAGGAACTGAATGAGGTTACTGCCTTGGCAACCAATTTGTCCTAACACATGCATCCAAGTGTCCCATGACATGTAGGCTGACCGTATTTCTGTGACACTTTCACAAGTTAGAATGGTATATCAACCATAGGCACCTGGGAACAGCTCTCCACACAGGCCTCATTTGGTCCATCTTCTCTAGATTAAGAAGAGAGAGGCTGATTCAGACAAAAGCCTTCATCCTGACCAGGTGGTTTGGCATGGAAGATGACTTTTGATCTCTCAGGACCTTCATACCTGCCTACATCTTCTCCAGGGATCAATTCTGCATTGACCTTTGAGGTTCTCAGCAGGTGGACAATCCCCTACTTTCCTGTATTGTAAGACCAACTCTGTCCCTGCTCTTTTGTAAATGTAGATTGAGGGAACAGTTTATGGTTAGGGTTAATTACATGTTTGTTTTGGGTTAGGAATCATTTTGCTGGATGAATAATGGTATTGGGAATCTGTGATATATATAAGAACATAGAGTTGAAAAATATGTATGAAAACAAAAATGTAGTAAGATTTAAAGTCCATATTGGCATTGGGCCTTTGATTTGGATACTTAGCTTTGAATTACGTTTTGCAGTGATGTCTCAGATAAATTGATTATCAATGACATAGGACCTTGTACATTGGATGATAGATTGTAGAAAAGAACATCCACTCAAACAGGGATAGTCCATAGGATTAGGAAGATAGTCGGTAGGTTTTGCAAAAAGTGTGAGTACAGGATATAGACCAAAAGTTCTTTATCAATAGGGTTTCGGTAATAGAATGAATGTCAATGTCAGCACATGTGAAGAGTCAGTCACATAGGTAAACTGGGGAAAATATGTAGGAAAGGAAACATCAATAGAGACAGTAGGAAATCAGGCAAAGTATAAAGTGAGTGATAGGATTAGACATTTTAACAGGGTTGATGTTGACTATATAATCTTCGAAGAAACAAATATGTAGTCACCAATAGGATGGACATTTGAGAGAATTAGGCAACCTAGAAATCAATGTTTTAGTAATCCATGCTCCCATTCAATTTAGGCTTTTGTACAAACATATGTGTGATCTTTGCATTTTGTATCCAAAATAGTACTGTGATAAAATGTATACGTAGATCAGGTGACATAAGTATTTTTTCCACCATTTCAGGGAGCAATATTTTGAAGATGTATAAATTAGTATTGCGGGTACAAAGAGGTGTACCCTGTGTCTATGAATATAGAGATAATGCATGAATAGATGATACTGTGAATAAATAATATAACTGATTCCACTTTAAATAATGGATTAAATTGATATCTTAAAATATATAAGAAATCTTATATTGATACACAGTCATTCATTCCTATCAGTTATACATCTAATGGTAATATGAGGGTTATGGTTTGTCATTAAGGGTGTGTGAGTTTTGCTTCAAAAGTAATTATGGAAATCGAAAATAATGTGTTTGTAAAGAAGTTTCATGAAGAGACTAGTCAAGAAACATGGAGGAATACATGTGTTCTGAAGCAGGAAGTGATTGAAAGTGAAACAAATTTATATAAATTAGCGAACTTGTGGATGAAATATATATCCCATGATGTGCATAAACTGAAGAAATAGTAATGTACCAGTGTTGAATACAAATGAACGTCAAAATACATATCATGTCCCATAGGAATCTACTTGCATTGATGTTAAACTTGGTCAGTAACTGTAGAAATATTAGGATTTGTATGCATCATTCACTGAAGTTAGTTTTCAGTAATAGGAAACAAATATGTATTTCAGGTGGATGAATATTTCTGAGAATAATCTTGTGAAAAGTTGATAATAAATCCACATACATGAACATGAATAAATTTTGGGAGTGTATAATAAGACACATATATTTCATATTTTCAAAAATATGGAGAGTGTGTATATATATATATATATATATATATATATATATAGATATAGATATAGATATAGATATAGATATAGATATAGATATAGATAGAGATAGATAGATATATAGATATATAGATATATATAGATACATATATATACATATGCCTATATATATACACACACACACACACTCACACAGACATTAAAAAGTAGCAATATATATGCCAATCGAAATTTATTATGAAATATATATAATCCACACATCCCAAAATATACTTTTTACTGAACATGGATTTATATATAATTTTGTTCAGCTAGAAAGGTCACCAATAGTTTGAATTTTCAGTTCCAACAGCATTAAGAGGAGTGATCTCTTCTCAAAATTTGCATCTGCCAAGTCAGCAACCTCTCAAGTATATACATGTGATACCAGGTAGGATTCTATATGTCCATATAAAAACACATGTGCTGAATAGGCCACAGAGAAAGGGAGAGAGAAATTCACATATTTGTTAACTTTAAAAACACATGGAGAACTGTTTTAATTAAAAACTGAGTAGATTTATAATTCCTACCCTATATAATGCAAAAGTCAAGTCCAATTATACAACATGACTCCTCTGAACTGCTTGTATTTCTATTCTGTTTTGGTTATTATTCTCCATCATGTTAGGATTAGTAGTCAGAGTCTAGTGGGGTATGTGTTAGTGTCCAAAATAAGCTCTCTTACCCCTCATTTGCCTAAAGTCATGGGGGCCTGGACACCCTGCATTTGAACCAGGAGTGATAAAATAGGACTGCAGTTAATACTGCTCTGCTTCTCCATTTTGAAGCCTACTGCCTGTCAGGTATAGATTCTTTATGTGATTTGGAATAATGAGAAAACCCAAGCACTTCTTTAGGGCTTTGAAGATTTCATTTGAACCAAATGATCCCTATTCTCACTTGATGTAGGTCAGGAACATAACAAAGGAAGGCAAGACACTTCATCCACCATAACTGATCTCTTTGCCATTTTGGTTTGGATGCACACATGGGATCTTTCTTTAGATCCATCAGGTGCTGAGAATCTAAGCCACAACCTCACACAGGTCCAAGAGGCTGATTAAGAAACATCCATTTCCAAAGAAATTAAGCAAAGAGCCACAGGTGATGACCATTCATTTTCATTTGAAAACTGTTTTCTTCAGGCTTCACAAAGGGGTGGCCTGAGGCAAAGACCTTCCTGACATTCAGGGCAACAGAAACATAGGTAAGAGAATGGCCCAAAGCAGGGTTTCTCCACTGAGAATTTCCTGGTCACACTGATATCTGAGTTTTCTGAGATGCTCGCCATTCCTTACCGCTATCCAGTACATGGCCATGTAACAGAGCTTGGAGGTGGTACATATCTTGGACAAAAAACCATGAGCCTATTCTGCAGAGTTGCCAGAATTCAGGAAGAAAACAGGAACTTAGGAAGATAGTAGGTGTTGTCCCTCCATAAGGCAAGCTGCAGTTCATTCATAAATTGGGCAGGATGAATGCTGGGAAGCTTTCTACAAGACAGGACATATCCATTGATGCATTCTCTTTTCTAATGTCTACAACCACGGACACAGTGGGATACACAGGCATAGAATCACTCACCTTGTCAAAAGACTTACTAGAAACAGTCCATTCCAAACCAAACAAACTGTCTTTCCTACCTATTCTCAGAACATGAGACAAAACCACAAACTGACACTCACACTCACAAAGGCATCTCCTTCCCGCAAGTAGGTCTCTGACTATCTGGAGTGTCCTCTGTCTGTTGGGCCGTATTATGTTCCAATGAAATGTCCTGTCCTGTCTCAGATCTGTCTCCTTTGCAAACTCTGTGAAGTTCTCAGGAGCCAGCGGTGAGCCACTACCTGTTTTCTCAGGAAAGGCCCCTCTTCAGATCTGTCCTGGCATTTGGCAATCCTCACATCAGTAGATACCAAGAAATACTGACTCTGTCCTTGGTACATCCAAACAAGTGAGCCCACTGGGATTGGGACTGGGACTGGCTCTGGCAGCCTGGCATCTTGGATCCCAAGTTCAGAGAGTTACATCACCAAGGAAGTGAGGTAGGTCACGTTCTTCAGGAAATGTATGAGGTCACTACCTTGGCAATCACTTTGTTTTAACATTTGCTTCCAAGGGTCCCATGAGATAGAGGCTGCCCCTACTTTCGGTGACAATTTCACAAGATAGAATGGTATAACAAACATAGGCGCCTGGGAACATCTCCCCACACAGGACTGGTTTAGTCCATCTTCTCTACATTTAGATAGAGAGACTGATTCAGACACATCCCTTCATCCTGACAAGGGGGTTTGCCATGCAAGATGACTTTTGCTGTCTCAACTCCTTCATAGCTGCCTACGTCTCCTCCAGGGATCATTTCTGCATGGACCTTTGAGGATCTCAGCAGGTTTAAGAACCCCTACATTCCTGTATTGTAAAAGCAACTCTGTCCCTGCTCTTCTGTAAAGTTTGATTCAGGGAAGAGTGTATGGTTATGGTTAATAAAAGTTCAATTTGGGTTAAGAAACATTCTACGGCATGAATAATGGTATTGGGAACCTGTAATATTTACAAGAATGTAAAAGTGAAATATAAGAATGAAAACAGAAATCTAGGTAAGATTTGAAGCCCAGAAGGGCATTGGGCCCTTGATTGGGATACTTAGCTTTGAATTATGTTCTGCAGAAATGTCTCAGATAAATCGATGTTCAATGGCATAGGACTTTGTACCTTGAATGATGGAATGTCAAAGAGAACTTCTAGTCAAAAAGGGATAGTCGGTATTATTAGAAAGATAGTCTGTAGGTTTAGAACTAAGAGTGAGTATAGGATTTGGACCAAAAGTTCTTTTGCAATAGGGTTTCTGGTAGAGATTGAATGTAAATGTGAGCACATGTGAAGAGTCAGTCACAATGATAATCTGGGGAAAATATGTAGGAAAGCAGATATCAATAGAGACATTAGGAAACCAGGCAAATGAAAAAGTGAGTGATAAGATTAGACATTTTCAACGGGCTTGAGGTTGAATATATAATCTTAGGAAGAAACAAATATGTAGTCAAGAATAGGATTCACATTTGAGAGCATTAGGCAAACTGGACATGGAAGTTTTTAGTAATCCATGTTCACTTTCCATTTAGGTTTGGTAAAATCGTAAGTGTCATCTTTGCGTTTTGTGTCCAGAATATTACTGTGATAAAATGTATATGTAAATCAGGTGACATGTGCATTTCTTCCACCATTTCTGGGAGCAATATTTTGAAGACGTATAAATTAGTATTGGGGGTACAAAGAGGTGTATCCTGTGTCTATGAATATAGAGATAATGCATGAAAAAACCATACTGTGAATAAATAATAAAACTGGTTCCACTTTAAATAATGGATTTAATTGATATCTGAAACTAAGTAAGAAATCTTATATTGATATACAATCATTCATTCCAGCTAGTTGTACATCTAATGGTAATATTAGGGTTTGGTTTATCATGACGGGTGTGTGAGTTTTGCTTCAAATGTGATAATGGAAATCGAAAATAATGAGTTTGGAAAGAAGTCTCATGAAAAGAGCAGTCAAGAAAGATAGAGAAATAGATGTGTTCTGAAGCAGGAAGTGACTGAAAGTGAAACAAATGCGTATAAATTAGCGAACTTGTGGATGAAATATATATCCTATGATGTGCATAAACTGAAGAAATAGTAATGTTCCAGTGTTGAATAAAAATGAATGTCAAAATACACATCATGTCCCATAGGAATCTACTAGCCTTGATATTAAACTGGGTCAGTTACTATAGAAATATTAGATTTTTTTTTTGGTGTTATAATAGATTTTATTTTACCACTAGCATGCCACAGAATGTTGAGGAAAGAGCAATGGATTTTTAGTTATCGCACTAATAATCTAACATTTAATGACTCTTTTGGATAGTCTAGAAATTACATAAGGCTATGTAACATAATTTTTTTAATTTAACATTCATAAAAGCTTGGAGTTTTGGTAATATTTCTACTTTTTTATTTTTAATTTTTTCAGTTGTGATTGACCTTCATTTTGTTTATTTGTATGTGGTGCTTAGAATAGAACCCAGTGTCCCACACACGCTAGAAAAGCATGTTACCACTGAACCACAAACCCAGTCCCTCCACTTTTATCTTTACATCGAACATGCCTCTCCCTCATCTTTACTCACTTTCTTCCTCATTTTCCCCCTTCTCTTTCTTGCTTTTTCGTTTTCCTTTCATATCTGTTTTTCTCTCATGTCATTACAAACAGTAGTATGCTATGAAATTTAAATTTAAGACTGTTTTTTATAGTCATTGTTCTTTTCTTGAGAAAATTTAATAATTATAATCACCTGATAGATATATTTAAATAAATTTTTATACATATGTATCTATATTCATGCATATGCATTACATATTATATATATATATATACATACATATACATTTAAAAGTACTTTGATTAGCCTGTTAAAAATAATATAGACCAAAACTTTCTTAATTCTCAAGCCTTCCAGAATTAACATCTTACAGTGAAAATCAAATAAACATATTTAAATTAACAGGTATCATTCTTTTTATCAATACTGATAATTTAAGGTTTTATATCACATTAAGCTATAATACGGCATATTAAATCTTATGAATTAGAAAAAGTTTTTTGAATAACCTATTATTTAAGGACCATATGCACTGACATTTTAAAGGCTTTCTTGTGATTTCAATTTCTATCAATTGTGTATTAATTGCCAAATGCTTATTTTAGTACTTTTCATATTCATAATTGATATAAAGTCAATTGTTTAATTCTTCTTGTAAGTAATTACTTATTACAGTAGGGACATTATTAATAATTCTAAATCTGTATAAGAAAATAGTACAAAGATATTTTCATGCAAAATTAAGAATAATTGTGTGCTCTAAATGTCTGATTGTTGATACATATAACAAAGAGCTTTTGATGAGTCTCTTCCCCAGTAAAACATAAAATGCAAAGATATTGTTGGGTATATATGTGCAAATAAAGATAAAGAAAATACACATTATCAGCTAGAAACTATTAAATAAAAGGTGAAAACAACAATCCAACACATTGTACGAATTTGTCAGATGAGGTAGTATTCTGGAAGAATAGCCAAAGACTAGACCTGGTCCATGACAAAATATTCACGAAAAAAATGAAATATGAAAAATATAGAAAATGCTATGAATTTTTCATGAAGGTAGGTGAATTATCCTTTAATCTCAATTTATGTGCATTTTCAAAAGCCAATTTCCTGGTAAAATAAATTTGTGATAGTTACAACTAAACGAAACAAAGTTTCTGCTTAGCAAAATGAATGCATCTCAACCCATTTTTAGCTGATTTCTTCCCACTCAATTTTAAACCGTTATTTATTTATTTATTTCTATTGGTTGTTCCAAACATTACAAAGCTCATGATATATCATCTTTGATACATTTGACTCAAATGGGTTATGAACTCCCATTTTTTCCACAAACATGAATTTCAGAATCACATTGGTTACACATTCACATTTTTTAATAATAGCATATTAGTGACTGTTGTATTCTACGACCTTTCCTATCCCCCACTATCCCCCCTCCCCTCCCCTCCCATCTTCCCTCTCTACCTCATCTGCTGTTGTTCAATTCTCTCCATTGTTTCCCCCCCATTTCCCCTCAAATCCTCTTATATGTAATTTTGTGTAACATTGAGGGTCTCCTACTATTTCCATATGCTTTCCCTTCTCTCTCCCTTTCTCTCCCCCAACTCCTCTTTGTTTAATGATAAACTTTTCCTCATGCTCTTCCTCGATGTTCTGTTCTTAGTTGCTCTTTTAATATCAAAGAAGACATTTGGCATTTGTTTTTTTAAGGATTGGCTAGCTTCGCCTAGCATAATCTGCTCTAATGCCATCCATTTCCATGCAAATTCTATGATTTTGTCATTTTTTAATGAAGAGTAATACTCCATTTTGTATAAAAGCCACATTTTTTTATCCATTCATTTATTGAAGGGCATCTAGGTTGGTTCCACAGTCTAGCTATTGTGAATTGTGCAGCTATGATCATTGATGTGGCAGTATCTCTACAGTACGCTCTTTTAAGATCCTCAGGAAATAGTCCGAGAAGGGTGATAGCTGGGTCAAATGGTGGATCCATTCCCAGCTTTCCCAGGTATCACCATAGTACTTTCCAAATTGGCCTCACCAATTTGCAGTCCCACCAGCAGTGTACAAGTGTACCCTTTTCCCCACATTCTCACCAACACTTATTTTGTTTGACTTCATAATGGCTGCCGATCTTACTGGAGTGAGATGGTATCATAGGGTGGTTTTGATTTGCATTTCTCTGACTGCTAGAGATAGTGAGCATTTTTTTATGTACTTGTTCATTGATTGAATGTCCTCCTCTGTGAAGTGTCTGTTCAGGTCCTTGGCCCATTTGTTGATTGGGTTATTTGTTATCTTATTGTTTAAATTTTTTGAGTTCTTTGTATATTCTGGATATTAGGGCTCTATCTGAAGTGTGAGGGGTAAAAATTTGTTCCCAGGATGTAGGCTCTCTATTTACCTCTCTTATTGTTTCTCTTGCGGAGAAAAAATAATTAGTTTAAGTGAGTCCCATTTGTTTATTCTTGTTATTAACTCTTTGGCTATGGGCATCCTATTAAAGAATGTGGAGCCCGACCCCACAGTATGTAGATCGTAGCCAACTTTTTCTTCTATTAGACACAGTGTCTCTGATTTGATATCTAGCTCCTGGATCCATTTTGAGTTAACTTTTGTGCATGGTGAGAGAAAGGGATTCAGTTTCATTTTGTTGCATATGGATTTCCAATTTTCCCAGCACCATTTGTTGAAGATGCTATCTTTTCTCCATTGCATGTTTTTAGCACCTTTATCAAATATAAGAAAGTTGTAATTTTGTGGATTGGTTTCTGTGTCCTCTATTCTATACCATTGGTCCAGCTGCCTGTTTTGGTACCAGTACCACGATGTTTTTATTACTATTGCTTTGTAGTACAGTTTGAACTCTTGTATCGCTATACCTCCAGATTCACACTTCCTGCTTAGAATTGCTTTTGGTATTCAGGGTCTTTTGTTTTTCCATATGAATTTCATGATTGCTTTATCATTTCTACAATAAATGCCGTTGGGATTTTTATTGGCACCTATTTAAACCTGTAGAGATCTTTGGGTAATATCAACATTTTGATGATGTTAGTTCTGCCTATCCATGAACAAAGTACATTTTTCCATCTTCTAAGATCTTTTTCTATCTCTCTCTTTAGGGTTCTGTAGTTTTCATTATATAAATCTTTCACCTCTTTCATTAGGATGATTCCCAAGTATCTTATATTCTTTGTGGATATAGTGAATGGAGTGGTTTTCCTCATTTCCATTTCAGAAGTTTTTCTGCTGATATACAGGAATGCCTTTGATTAATGCGTGTTGACTTTATATCTTGCCACTTTGCTGAATTCATTTATTAACTCTAGCAGTTGTTTGTAGACCCTTTTGAGTCTGTTAAATATATTATCATGTCATCTGCAAATAGCGATAATTTAAGTTCTTCTTTTCCTATTTTCATGTCTTTAATTTCTTTTGTCTGTCTAATTGCTCTGGCTAGTATTTCAAGAACTAAATCGAATAGAAGTGGTGATAGAGGGCATCCCTGTCTTGTTCCAGATTTTAGAGGGAATGCCTTCAGTTTTTCTCCATTTACGATGATGCTAGCCTGAGGTTTAGCATATATAGCTTTTACAATGTTGAGGTAAGTTCCTGTTATCCCTAGTTTTTCTAGTGTTTTGAACATAAAGGGAGGCTGAACTTTGTCGAATGTTTTTTCTGCATCTATCAAGATGATCATATGGTTCTTGTCTTTAAGTCTATTGATGTGGTGAATAGCATTTATGTATTTCCGTATATTGAACTAGCCTTGCATCCCTGGGATGAATCCTACTTGATCATGGTGCACAATTTTTTGATATGCTTTTGTTTTACATTCACCAGGATTTTATTGAGAATTTTTGCATCCTAGTTTATTAGAGATATTGGTCTGTAGTTTTCTTTCTTTGAAGTGTTGTTGTCTGGTTTCGGGATCAGGGTGATTTTGGCCTCATAGAATGAATTTGAAAGAACACCTTCATTTTCTATTTCTTGAAATAGCTTGAAAAGTATTGGTATTAATTCTTCTTTTAAGGTTTTGTAGAGCTCCGCTCTATACCCATTCGCTCCAGGGCTTTTTTTGGTTCGTAGTCTTTTGATGCCTTCTTGTATTTCTTCCTTTGTTATTGGTCTGTTTAAATTGTGTGTGTCTTCCTGACTCAATCTTGGCACATCGTGTGACTTAAGAAATTTATTGATATCTTCACTATCTTCTATTTCATTTGAATATAGTGTTTCAAAATACTTTCTAATTATCTTCTGTATTTCTGTAGTGTCTGTTTTGATAATGCCTTTTTCATGCCGTACGTTAGTAATTTGAGTTCTCATTCTTCTTCTCTTTGTTAGCATGGCTAAGGGCCTGTCGATCTTATTTATGTTTTCAAAGAACCAACTTTTAGTTTTATCAATTTTTTCAATGTTTTTTTGTTTCAATTTCGTTGATTTCTGCTCTAATTTTAATTATTTCTTGTCTTCTACTACATTTGGTGTTGTTTTTCTTTTCTTTTTCTAGGTTTTGGAGGTGTAGTGTGAGTTCATTTATTTTATTTTATTTTATTTTTTTGAGGAAAGAACTCCAAGAAATGAATTTCCCTCTTAAAACTGCTTTCATTGTGTCCCATAGATTCCAGTATGTTGTGTCTGTATTGTCATTTGTTTATAAGAATTTTTTATATCCTCCTCTATGTCTTCTGTAACCCATTGATCATTCAGTAGAATATTGTTTATTTTTCCATATGATGTAGGATTTTTAATTCCTTCTTTTATCATTTATTTCCAGTTTCATTCCAATATGATCAGATATGGTGCATGGTATTATCTCCATGCCTTTATATTTACTAAGGGTTTCCCTATGGCATAATATATGAACTATCTTTGAGTAGGATCCTTGTGCTGCTGAGAAGAACGTGTATCCACTTGAGGATGGTTGATATATTCTATATATGTTGGTTAAGCCTAGGTTATTTATTGTGCTGTTGAATTCCATAGTTTCTTTATTCAGTTTTTGTCTAGAGGATCTTTCTAATGGCGAGATCAGTGTGTTGAAGTCACCCGTAGTTATTGTGTTGTAGTCTATTTGACTCTTGAACTTGAGGAGAGTTTGTTTCATGAGCGTTGCAGCTCAATTGTTTGGTGCATACAAATTGATAATTGTTATGTCTTGTTGGTGGATGGTTCCTTTTAACAGTACATAGTGTCCTTCGTTGTCCCTTTTTATTAACGTAGGTTTGAAATTGATTTTATTTGATATGAGTATGGCTACTCCTGCTTGCTTCCGAGGGCCATGTGAGTGGTATGATTTATCCCAACCTTTTACTTTCAGCCTGTGTATGTCTTTACCTATCATATGAGTCTCCTGAAGGCAGCAGACTGTAGGATTTGTTTTTTTGATTCAGGTTACAAATCTATGTCTCTTGATTGGTGAGTTTATGCCATTAACATTTAAGGTTACAAATGAAATATGATTTTTACTTTCATTCATGTTTATTTATTTATTTATTTTTAGTTTGACTAGTTTTTACTTTTTGGTTATTTTCCTCCCCCTTTACTGAGATACCTCCCGCTGTTAGTTTGGGGCACTATTTTTTAATTCCTCTTCTTCTAGTATTTTGCTCAAATGCTTTGCAGTGCTGGTGTTCTTTCTGCAAATTCTTTTAGCTTTTGTTTTTCGTGAAAGACACTAATTTCATTGTCAAATCCCAAACTTAATTTTGATGGATAAAGTACTCTTGGTTGGAAGCCATTATTTTTCAGCGTTTGAAACACATTGTTCCAGGATCTACTCGCTTTCAAAGTTTGTGATGAAAAATCAGTCGTTAACCTAATTGGTTTACCCCAGAATGTAATCTGCCTCATTTCTCTTTTAGCTTTTAATATTCTCTCCTTGTTCTGTATTTTAGCTATCTTGATAATTCTATGTCTTGGAGTTGGTCTATTATGGTTTTGAATGTTTGAGGTCATGTAGGCTTCAAGGATTTGGCAATCCATTCCATCTTTTATCTCTGGGAAGTTTTCTAGAATTATTTCATTTAATATGTTGTCCATTCCTTTGGTTTGAATCTCTATGCCTTCTTCTATCCTGATGACTCTCAAATTTGTTTTTTTATGACATCCCATATCCCTTAAATAGATTGCTCATGGGATATAAGCATCTTTTCTGTGTTGACTATATTCTTTTCAAGTTGATAAACTTTGTCTTCATTATCTGATCTTCTGACTTCTACTTAATCTAGTCTATTTACAATATTCTCGTTTGAGTTTTTAATGTGGTTTATATTTTTCTGCATTCCTAGGATTACTGTTTGATTTTTTTAAGAACTCTGTCTTTTGGTAAAGCTCGTTCTTTGCCATTTGAATTTGTTTGTTTAATTCATTTTCAAAATATTCTTCTATTGCTTGGACTTGCTGCCTCATGTCTTCTCTAATATTTCTTTCCATCTGAGTTAGGGATGCATTGAGTTTTTTCCCTATCCCTGTTTCTGATGATTCTAGGTCCTCCTGTAGAATTAAGTTGTCCGGCATTATTTGTACACCTTTTTCCCTTGTTTTTTCATGAAGTTCACATTACTTTCCAGCTCCGTTTGATTGCTGTGTTTCTGCTCTCTTCTATATATTTGTTTTGGTTTTATATATCTCTATTGTAGCTCCTTTATGTTGGTAGACTGTGCATGCTAAAGTGAATTCCACTGGGAAGGAATTCCGACGGCCGATCTCCAGTGATGTCACCTCTCTGCTATGGTGGCCCCCAGGTTCTTTGCCCGGGTGTTCGCATGGGGGTGTGGGACTGTACTGTCTCTGTTTGTTTTCAGCTCCTGGTGGCGGGTGTGCAGGCGGTCACAAGCTGTCCAGTGACGCAGTCAGCGGGTGGGCTGTCACCGGCGGTTGTGCGATCTCTAGCCACCCATTAGGGCGGGCATATGGCAGGTGATTGGTCGCTGGTGGGCAGGCGGTCTCCAGCCGTCCAGTCGCACCTGCAGCGGGCCGGCTGTTGCCGGCGGGCGAGCGTTCTCCAGGCGCCCAGTCACGCGGGCCTGGCCTCTAGTCCCCTGGTTTCTCCTGCTAGTCCTGGTTTCTCCTGCTACACCAGTTTTCCCCTGAGTAATGCCCTCGGCAGCTCAAACTGTACTCTGGCTTGCCGTTTCTTGGGTGTGGATTGTGTCTATTGGGAACCCCAAGACTCTATTGTTTTTTTTTTTTTCCGTTTGCCCCTTCCTCATCGCTGGCTAGACAGATTTTGTTTTCACCACTGATGGGAGGGGGAGTTGAAGGTCAGGTGCCTCTAGTTTCCCCCCCCATCTTTATTCAGGCTCTCTCTGATAATCCCTCCCCTGGAAAGCTTAGGAAAGATTTTATGCAAATATCCTACTGTATGGGAGATGAGCGGAAAACACACAACTGTTTTATTGTTGCAATCTGTCGGAGAGTGGCGGTGGTTACTTCAGCTCTCCAAGATGGTTGCCGTTGGTTTCCTTGGTGGAATTTCCGTTGTGGGGGATAGAACTGTAGCACTTCCTTCCCTGACTGAAATCTCGAACACCGCCTGGGGCTCAGTGGGGGGGTCAGCCGGCAGGATTCCACAGAATCTGCAGCAACGTTTCTCCCTGGATGCTAGTCGCTTCTCGGTGGTGCCCTGACGTCTGTAGCTACCGGGCGGGCCGCACGGATCAGTAAGCCCAGATCTCCGGTTGCATATTTGGCTCGCGTTTGAGACTCAATTACCGGACCTCGTTGGTGGAAATCATTCTTTTAGGTTTCGGTGCACACCCATTTTTCTGTAAGATCCTAACAAGATAGTCTTTTGTCATTGTAACTCGTTATTCACCTGCAATGTGGCGTGGTACACTGGGTGTGATGCACTCTATTCGCGGCCAACTTGCAATGTCGAAATATTAGGTTTTGTATGCACCATTTACTGAAGATAGTTTTCAGTACTAGGCAACCAATATGTATTTCAGGTTGATGAATATTTCTGAGAATTATCTTTTGAAAAGTTGATTATAAATCCACATTCATGATATGAATGAATTTGGGGAGTGCACAATAAGGCACATATATTTCATATTTTGAAAAATCTTGAGAGTATATATATATATATATATATATATATATATATACACAGAGAGACATTACAATGTAGCATTATGTATGCCAACTGAAATTTATCGTGAAATACATATCATCCAGAGATCCAAAAATATTAATTTTACTGAACATGGATTTATGTATAATGTTGTTCAAATAGGAGGCTCAGCCATAGGTTGAATTTTCAGTTTCAACAGCGTTTAGGAGGAGTGATATCTTCTCACAATTTGTATCTGCCAAGTCAGCCACCTCACAAAAATGTACGTGTGATACTAGGTAGGATTCTATATATGCATATAAAAATACATTTGCTGACTAGGCTACAGAGAAAGGGAGACATAAATTCACATGTTTGTTAACTTTAAAAACACATGGAGAACTATTTCAACAAAAAAATTGACTAGATTTATAACTCCTACCCTATATAATGCAAAAGGCAAGTCCAAGAACACCAAACATGCCTCCTCTTAACTGCTGATATTTCTATTCTGATTGGGTTATTATTTTCCATGATATTACGATTAGTAGTCAGAGTCTAGTAGGGTAGGGGTTAGTGTCAGGGATTCAGTATTTCAAATGGAAAATTGGAAAATGAATCCAATGTGTATGCAAATATGTGCTACACAAAAATGTTCCCACTCTCATCAAGAACTATGGCTTGACATTACTTTTGCCCTAAGTAAGACACAATTACAGGAGAAGTGTTAGAAAATCTGGGAATACATATCTGGAATGGAATATGCTCAGTAGTTCACAACACTGGAGGTGGTAGAGGAGTTCCCAAAAGTAAGGGATAGGGTAAACACTCCACAAACATGGAGCTCTGCTGGCCTAAAGACTTCTTGAAGAACTGCCTCTGAGGTTGGGCATCTGAAAAATGTGTTGTTTTCTGGAGCTTTAGCTTCATTTGAAGTGAGACCATCATAGCTGGGTCTACATCAATGTGACCTGGAGGACATGGTTTCTTATTTTCCAGTGAAGATGAGGCAGCAGTGCTGAATTTGGTCTTTGTAGGTAAACTGTGACCACTGGGGACTAAGTGTCTCCCCATGTGGACTGTGAAGCCATTTGGTCATCCTCCAAATTTCATGGTGTTTCTTGCTGCTGCACTGGGAGTTTGCTATTTGATTCAAAAATGCAAGGAGTTCTAGTGGGTCACAGAGGTGGAGGGAGTTCTGTCACATGTGGTGGGTCAGTTTCTGCAGGAGAATGCACCAAACATACTTCTAGCCCACATATATTGCCCCATTGACCATAGCAACTTGATTCTGAACATTGCCCTGAAATCTCTCAGTATTACAAGATGCCTTTATATAGAAGGGACTGCTTGCTGCACCATGTCAGTCACAAGCCATTTGGAAGCCAATGGAAGATCCACAGGCCCCACCACAGATGTTTTTTCACACACCTGACCACCACGGCTCTAGGCCCACTACTCAGCAGGCTCCAACTTATTGGCATCTCTGTTCTACACGATTTTCATGAAACCGAGTCAATCAAAGCACTGTCTGGTATACTCATGATCAGCAACAGGACATCCAAAGGTCCTCCATTGCCACCTGGTCATGGGAATTTCAAAAATTTTATGGTATTTTTGTAGCCATTTTTCAATGATGATGTTGGAGGCACTGTGGGTTAAAATTCACTCCAGAACCATTAAATGTAGAGGAAGCACATTTCAATGAAAGCTTTGGAGAATTCTCACAGGCAAGGCTTCTCAAAAAGTGGCCAAATGATCACATGAAGCCAGTCCCATTGAGGTCTACAATGAGGTCCATGTGTGTTTCGACTCTCAAATATGGCTGACAAGTCTTTCAGAATAAAATCACGTGATATCTTGGCTGTGATTCCCAGTGCTCTGTTGAAAGCCACCCTGCACATAGATCTCAGTTTTCAAGGGGGACTCTCATGCATGGCCTCCGAAAATCCCAACACAATTCATGGCAATAATTCTCTGAGTTCAGTTCCAGAACTCAGTCTCTAAGGGGAATCACACCAGAGTTCATGTAAAGGTGGACCCAGTCATCTCTTCCAAACACCAAACAAATGGCCACAATTAAAACCAAAACACTCCCACATGGCCCTCATGATCTTTCATATAGACACTCATCATAACCTCTGGCTTGATGTTTCCATGAGGGGCGAAACCCAAGACAGTCTCCAAAATAATCTCCCTTGCCCCTTAATGGCCTAAAATCAGGGTTGCCTGGACACACTTCCTGTGAACTAGGAGTGATCAAATAGGCCTGCTGTTAATACTTCTCTGCTTCTCCAATTTGAGGCCTACTGACTGTGGGGTTTATTTTTTTATGTGAATTGGAGTCATTATAAAACCCAAGCACATATCGGCTAGCTTCTGCAGGGCTTTGAAGAAATCATTTGACCCAAAGGATCCCTATTCTCACTTGATGGAGGTCAGGAACCTAAAAGAGGAAGGGGAGAGACTTTATCCACAATGACTGCTCTTTTGGCCATTTTGGTTTTGAATGCAAACATGGGATCATTCTTAAGATACATCAGGTGGTGAGAATCTAAGCCATTGCCTCAAACAGGGCCAAGAGGCTGATTCAGACACATCCCTTTTCAAAGCAATTAAGCAAAGAGCCACAGGTGATGCCCATTCATTTCCATTTGAAACCTGTTTTCTTCAGGCTTCACAAAGGGGTGGCCTGAAACAAAGACGTTCCTGACATTCAGGGCAACAGAACAATAGGTAAGCAAAGCAGGGTTTCTCCACTGAGACTTTATTGGTCACACTGATATCTGAGTTTTCTGAGATGCTCGCCATTCCCTTCAGCTATCCAGTACATGGCCATGTAACAGGGTTTGGAAGTGGTACATATATTGGACACAAAACCATGAGCCTATTCTGTAGAGTGGCCAGAATTCAGGAAGAATGCACAAACTTTGGAAGATAGCGCGTGTTGCCCATCGATAAGGCAAGCCAAAATCCATTCATCAATTTGGCAGAATAAATGATGGGAAGCTTTCTACTAGACAGGACACATCAATTTATGCATTCTCTTTTCTAATGTCTATAACCATGGACACAGTGGGATACACAGACATAGAAACACTCGCCTTGTCAAATGACTTACTAGAAACAGTTCACTCAAAACCAAACAAACCGCCTTTTCTATCTATTCTCAGAACATGAGGCAAATCCACAAACACACAGCGACACCCACAGAGGCACCTCCTTCCCCAAAGTAGGTCTGTGACTATCCAGAGTGTCCTCTGACTGGTGGGCCATAGTATGTTTCCCCGAAATGGCCTGTCCTGTCTCAGATCTGGTCTCTTTAACCAACTCTGTGAAGATGTCAGGAGCCACTGGTGAACCACTATCTGCTTTCTCAGGAAAGGCCCCTCTTCAGAGCTTTTCTGGCTTTTGGCCATTCTCATATCAGTAGGTACCAAGAAAGACTGACTCTGTCCTTGGTATATCCAAACAAGTGAGCCCACTGGGACTGGGACTGGGACAGGCTCTGGGTGCCTGTCTTCCTGCATCCCAAGTTCTTAGAGTTCCATCACCAAGGAAGTGAGGTGAGGTCACTTCCTTCAGGAACTGAATGAGGTCACTGCCTTAGCAACAACTTTGTCCTAACAGTTGCTTCCAAGGGTCCCATGAGATGGAGGCTGCCCCTACGTCCTGTGACACTTTCACAAGTTAGAATGTATATCAACCATAGGCACCCGGGACCAGCTCTCCAAACAGGACTGTTTGAGTCCATATTCTAATGGGTGGCACTAGAGCAGATTATGCTTAGTGAATCTAGCCAATCCCTAAAAAACAAATACCAAATGTCTTCTTTGATATAATGAGAGCAACTAAGAATAGAGCAGGGAGGAAGAGCAGGAAGAAAAGATTAACATTAAACAGAGACATGAGGTGGGAGGGAAAGAGAGAGAAAAGGGGAATTGCATGGAAATGGAGGGAGACCCTCATTGTTATACTAAATTACATATTAGAGGTTGTGAATGGAATGGGAAAATAAACAAGGTGAGAAATGAATTACAGTAGATGGGGTGGACAGAGAATATGGGAGGGGAGGGGAGGGGGAATAGTAGAGGATAGGAACGGTAGCAGAATACAACAATTACTAGTATGGAATTATGTAAAAATGTGGATGTGTAACCGATGTGATTCTTCAATCTGTATCTGGGGTAAAAATGGGAGTTCATAAATCACTTGAAGCTAATGTATGCTAATGTATGAATATGTTATGTCAAAAGATTTGTAAGGTTTTGAACAACCAATAATAAAAAAAAGAACAGAGAGGCTGATTCAGTAACAACCTTTCATCCTGACCACCTTGTTTGCCATGGAAGTTGACTTTTGCTCTCCAAGGTCCTTCAGTGGTGCCTATATCTTCTCCAGGGATCACTTCTGCATGAAACTTTGAGTTTTTCAACAGGTGGAAGATTCCCTACATTCCTCTATTTTAGGACCAACACTGTCCCTGCTCTTCTGTAAAGTTAGATTGAGGGAACAGTGTATCGTTTCGCTTAATGACAGGTTTGATTTGGGTTAGGAATCATTCTGCTTGATGAATAATGGTATTGGGAACCTGTGATATTTATAAGAATATATAGGTGAAATATAAGTATGAAAACAGAAATCTAGGTAAGATTGGAATCCCACAAGGGTATTGCGCTCTTGATTGGGATACTTAGCTTTGATACATGTTCTGCATAGATGTTTCAGATAAATCAATAATCAATGGCATAGGACCTTGTACCTTGGATGATTGAATGTAGAAGTGAGTATACACTCAAACTGGGATAGTCGGTAGGATTAGGAAGATATTCTGTAGGTTTCAGAAGAAGAGTGAGTACAGGAATTGTAACAAAAGTTCTTTAGCAATAGGGTATCACATAGACAGTGAATGTAAATGTCAGCACATGTGAAGTGTTAGTCAAAATTGTGAACTGGTGAAAATATTTAGGAAAGCAGACATCAATAGAGACATTAGGAAATCAGGGAAAGTATAAAGTGAGTGATAGGATTAGACATTTGCAACAGGGCTGAGGTCGAATATATAGTCTTAGGAAGAAACAAATATGTTGTCATAAATAGGATTGACATTTGAGAGCATTAGGCAACCTGGACATGAATGTTTTTAGTAATCCATGCTCACTTTCCATTTAGGCTTTGGTACAATCATAAGTGTGACGTCTGCTTTTTGTGTCGAGAATATTACTGTGATAAATGCATACGTAGATCAGGTGACATGAGTATTTCTTCCACCATTTCTGGGAGCAACATTTTGAAGACGAATAAATTAGTATTGGGGTTACAAATAGATGTACCCTGTGTCTACGAATGTAGAGATAATGCATGAATAGACCATACTGTGAATAAATAATATAATTGGTTCCAACTTTAAATAAAGGATTGAATTGATATCTGAATATATACAGAAAATCTTATATTGATATACAATTATTCATTCCAACCAGTAACACATCTAATGGTAATATTAGGGTTATGTTTTATCATGAAGAGTGTGTGAGTTTTGCTTCAAAATGATTATGGAAATCAAAAATAATGTGTTTGAAATGAAGTCTCATGAAAAGACCAGTCAAGAAACCTGGAGGAATACATGTGTTCTGAATCAGTAAATGATTGAAAGTGAATCAAATGCCTATAAATTTGTGAACTTATGGATGAAATATATGTCCTATGATGTTCGTAAACTGTAGAAATTCTATTGTACCAGTGTTGAATAAAATGAACTTCAAAATACACATCATGTCCCATAGGAATCTACTTGCATTGATGTTAAACAGGGTCAGTTAATGTAGAAATATTAGGATTGTATGCACCATTCACTGAAGTTAGTTTTCAGTAATAGGAAACAAATATGTATTTCAGGTGGATGAATATTTCTGAGAATAATCTTGTGAAATGTTGATTATAAATCCACATACATGAACATGAATGAATTTAGGTAGAGTATATAAAACACATATATTTATGAACATGAATGAATTTAGGTAGTGTATATAAGACACATATATTTTATATTTGGAAAAATTTGGAGAGTATATATATATATATATATATATATATATATATATATATATATATATATTAAAAACACACACAGACAATAAAATGTAGCAATATATATGCTAATCGAAATTCTTCATGAAATGTACATCAGCCACAGATGCAAAAATATTTATTTTACCGAACATCGATTTATGTATAATGTTGTTCTACTAGGAGGCTCACCCATAGGTTGAATTTTCAGTTCCAACAGAGTTTAGGAGGAGTGATCTCTTCTCACAATTTGTATTTTCCAAGTCAGACACCTCAGAAGAATATACGTGTGATACCAGGTAAGATTCTATATGTGCATATAAAAATACATGTGCTTAATTGGCTACAGAGAAAGGGAGACAGGTATTCACATATTTGTTAACTTTAAAAACATGTGGAGAACTATTTCAGTTAAAAATTAGCTAGATTTATAACACCTACCCTATATCATTCAAAAGGCAAGTCCAACTATACACCATGCCTCCTCTGTACTGCTTGTATTTCCATTCTGTTTGGATTATTTTTCTCCATCATATTAGGATTAGTAGTCAGAGTCTAGTAGGTTATGGTTTAGTTTCAGGTGTCCGGGCCGGCTGGACACTTCAACGTGGGCGTTGAACCTTGTTGGGGAGGAATGAAGGGACAAGAGTGATGAGAGAAGACAGCAAGACAACAGTTCTGATCATGCTGAAAACTTTTATAGTTCTCACAGTGTATTTATATGCTGCGCATGAGAAAGCTCTCTTATCGGCAGTTGCTGGATGTCTTCACAGGGTGAGATAACCTCAGGATATTTTAGGAAGACGGATAGCCGCAGGATGTCTCAGGGTGATAGATGGCTGCGGGATGTCTCCCAGGCAGGAAATCTCACAGGGGTCTATTTCTTGTAAGTGTCAGGCTATTCTTTGAAGGAGAACTTCCTTCTAGCCCCTGACATCTTCCCCCTTTCTTATATAAAATATTTGACCATACCTTACAGGCCAATGTTTTAGGGGGTTATAGAGGCTCTGTTTCTCTAACAGGCCTTAGAATATCTCCTGATCTGATCGAGCATGTTTACTAGGAGATTTCGTGGTGGCCTAGGCATGTTTTTTAAGGAGACGGCTTTGAGGGGGAAGCATGCCAACTGCCATGCACCAGAGCGTGTCACTCAGAAGACTTGGGTTTTGGGAACCATGGATCCATCCTCCTGCAGTCCTTCCTGCACCCTCTGTTATTATGGCCTAACGTCCTCACTCCATGGGTGCGTCCTCCCCCAAACAGAGGGGCCCATGGAGGACGAACCCTTATGGCAAGGGCAGAAGATGGTTGGTCAGAGCTGTTACTTAGAGTTTTATATAAGAAAGCGAGATCTGTGGGTATGTAACCTTAAGAAATAAGCTTGTGAGGAGGGTAGAACATCCTTTTAAATGTTGGCAGCACGGTCTTCCATATCCAGGCGATGATAGTGGACCTGTAGGGGCTTAGAGGCCAAAATATTAATATGTTCTTTAATAAATTGTAACAGCCTGTTTATAATGCAGGGTCCTAGGGACACCATTAAAAGTAAACCCAACAAAGGGCCTAATAGGGAAAGAAGATAGGGCAGAAATCCATTAAGCCCAGTCCAGAGGGGATTTTCAAATATTTCCCTTCGTCTCTTTTCTAGATCTTCTTGAAGCTGCTTAATTTTAGTGCATACTAGCCATAATTATTGGCATAAATGCAGCATCGTTCCCCTAAGGCCAAGCAAATACCTCCCTGGTTAGCTGTCAGCAAATTTAAGCCTCGTCTTTTTTGAAGGAACACTTCTGCCAGGGAGTCTATTTGGTCCTGCAAATCTTTAATGGTTCATGATAGAGTTTTTATCAGTTGTTACTGATAGAGTTTACAATTTGTTGAGACAGGCGATGGTAAGAGTGAATAGACGTGCCTAAGCCAGTGTACCTGTGCCCACAGGAACTGTTATTCCAAGGCTGGCAGATTGTTGGCTGCATCTGAAAAAGAAGAAATTTTGTCCTCATGAGGAGTCCCTCTGTCCCTGTTTTGAGGTAAGTCATTAACCTGTTTAACCAGGAGTTCTGGTAACCATCTTGGGGCTGTTTGATCTTGGTCCAAAACATAAGCTGAGCCTCCTCCCCAGATGAGGACAGGATCTGGGCCTTTTTATTTATTTGTAAGGGGATTGTGTCACATAACAGGTGGGCAAACAGAATTGGACGAGGGATGGCAGTGTCTGTCTGCTGCCGAATGGCCTTCATTGTCTAGGGTAAGAAAAATAAGGGCAAATAATGCATTGTTAAGGCGATGCCTGGGTGTGGTAAATGCAAGGGAGGAAGCCTTAAGGAGGGTTAGCCAAGTTTTTAAGGTAAGGTGGGCAAGTTCCACAATGCCTTGGCCCTGAGGGTTGTATGGAATTCCAGGAGTATGACAAATTTGCAAGGTAGCACAAAACTGTTTAAACTTGGCAATGGTATATGTAGGATAAATATCTGTTTTAATATGTATTGGTTTACCCATAACAGAAAAGGCTGAAACAAGATGAGAAAGGACATCTTTGGTAGCCTCTCCAGAATGTGGTGATGCAAAAATAAAGCCGCTGAAGGTATCCACAGAAATGTGTATATATATTTGGCTATTACAAATTCAAGAAAATGAGTAACATCCATTTGCCAAAACTGATCGGGCAGTAATCCTCGGGGGTTAACTCCCAAGTGTTGAATGGGGAGGGAGACAGCGCAACTAGGGCATGCTTTTACTATTTCTCATGCCTGTTGCCTGGTAATTTTACAAAGTAATCAAAGGCTCTGGAAATTTAAATGGTGTAGATTGTGTAACTCCATGGCCTTTTGAATGGAGCCAACAAAAATTGGAAAGATGGAACGAGTTGCTGCATCAGCTTGGGCATTACCTTGAATTAGAGGGCTGGAAAGATCAGAGTGTGCCCTTATGTGTCCTAAGAAAAATGGGTGTTGTCTGACCTGAATTAGCTGCTGAAGCTGGTGAAACAGAAAGGCCGCATTGTTAGAAGCCTTAATGGGGGGTGAAATCACCAGCAGGTGCACAGAATGAGCAATGTAGCCACTGTCTTTATAAATATTAACAGGATTATAAAAAATGTTATAAAAACTTGTGTTATGTCAAACAATTCCACAAACTGTGGTGACTGATAGACAGTATCAAAGGTGGTAGGCTGGTTATTGACAACAAAGACCGCTCGGCCATTACAGGAACCGTCTGTAAAGACAGTAAGGGCTTGAGGAATGGGAGCATTTTGAGTAATTTCAGGAAAAGTAAATGGATGTAACTGGACAAAATGTAAAGGGGGGTCATTGAGGAGGTGGTGATCAATTGTTCCCAAAAGCCTGATAGGGAAATACCTCATTCATCCCTTGTCTCTAGTAAAAATTTAGTTTGGTCCTTAGTATATGGAATAAAAATATTATCAGGGTCTTTGCCAAAATGTTGTAGAGAAATCAAATGACCTTTAAAAATAATAGAAGCTACCTGAGCAAGATAAACAGTAATAACCTTCGAGGATGTGGTGGGTAAATGGACCCAAAACAAGGGGCAGTCTTTATTTTTAAAATGTGGATCTCGCTGCCAAAATATTCCTGTGGGTGTATGAGGAGTGTGTAAAATAACCAGAACCAGAGGAAGGTTATAAGAAATTTGCGTAACAAATTGTTGGGCAATGGCTTCTGTGACTTGGTTTAATGCCTGTCATGCCTTGGGAGTAAGATTTTGAGGGGAGGAGGGGTGGGAATTACCTCTCAAAATATCATTAAGGGTCAAAAGTACACAAGTGCATAATTTTAAATATGTTATTAGCCATTGAATATGCCTCAGTAATTTCTGAAAATCTTTAAGGGTGTGAAGATGGTACACACGTAGTTGTATTTTAGAAATTTGGATCTGATTTCTGTAGAATTTTAAGGCCCAAACTTTTATAAGAGTCCTGTGTTTGAACCTTATTAGGAGCTATCTGTAGTCCCAAGGTAGTGAGGATTTTGTAAAAGGCCAAGTAACAATTATTAAGATCATGGGTATTAGGTGCAGCAATTAACAAATCATCCATATAATGTAAAATATAAATTTGTGGCCCTCGCTCTCTCACAGGGTCTACTTCTTGAGCAACGTATTTTTGGCAAAGAGTAGGGATGTTGGCCATACCTTGGGGAAGAACCTTCCATTGAAGTCTCTGCATAGGGCCCTGAATATTAATGCAAGAAAGACTAAAGGCAAAATAGGGTCTATCCACAGGATGCAAAGGAATGGTAAAAAAGCAATCTTTTAAGTCCATAACCATTTTACAATAGTTTTTGGAAATAGCCACTGGTGTGGGAATGTCTGGCTGTAGTGCTCCCATCGGGAGTATAACTTTATTAATGGCACACAAATCTTGTAAAAGGCGCCACTTGCCTGATTTTTTCTTGATAACAAAAATAGGAGTGTACGATGGTGAGGTTGAGGGCTCTACATGGCGGGCTGCCAGCTGTTCCTTCACTAACATGGAGGCAGCCTCCAAATTTTCTTGGGTAAGGGGCCACTGATCCACCCACACAAGAGTCTGAGTCTCCCAAATAATTTTATCTCCATGGGAACAGGAGGGTCAGGAACCGACACTAAAAATCCAAATATCCAAGTCCATATGTATTTTTTTTATGGGTTGTATAGGCTCCACCAGTCCTTGTCTCAGCCTCCCAAGGCCTGTACCAGGAACAAAATTCATACGGAGCATTTGATGAGTCACCATGGAATTGGGACTGGCAAGAATAACTTCTATTTGACTCAAAATATCTCCAACCCATAGGTAAACAGGGTGGTCAGGAACAACGAAAGAAGTGACAGTTCCCTTATTACCCTCTTTATCAGTCCAGCTAAGAGCAGTAGAGCTGACCAGAGGATTTTTTGACTTTCCTATCCCTTTAAGGTCAGTCAAGGATGGGGTGAGGGGCCAACCTGATCGCCAGTATTTTTGAGAAATAATTGTCGCATCAGCTCCAGTAATTACAATTGCTTGGTATTCCTTTCCTTCAATAAGTAAGGTAAGGGTGTGTCTAATATGAGAAATGGGATGAACCCAATATACCTCAGAGGAGCCCAAGGAGGCAGTCCCCCACAGTAGGTTTGGGAGGTGGAAATGCCCCTTAATCTAAGGGAAGAAGTATTAATTGTGCAAGACTTTTTCCTCCTGGGATGGCCGCAACTCTATTAATAACTGTGGCCAGTATTTTTATTTCTCCAGTGAAATCATTATCATTAATGCCAGGGAAGACCTGAACACCTTGTAAGGTAGTAGAGGCACTTCCAAGAATAAGGGCACACGTATGAGATGGAGGGGCACCCATAATTCCAGTTGGTATTATCTGGGGCCCTTGCATTGAGTCTAATATTGTATCAGTGGTTGCACAGAGGTCCAATCCTGCACTGCCTGGAGTGGGTAGTTGGAGGGAGCCAATTGTGGAGAAGGATTTTGAGGTAGGTTGGGAGTTTGGGAGGGAACAAACCTCATTGCCCCAGGGAGTTTCCTGAGAAGTAGGAAGAAATAGGCTGTCTGAGGGCATTTGTCATTGATCTACACTCACTGGCCCAGTGATGACCTTTACCATATCAAGGACAAAGTGTAGCTGGGGTCGGTTTAGCTCCAGTTTGAGGAGACACTATTCTTACTCTTTGTTTGCCTGTCGGACACCTGCATGCAAAATGGCCTGGTTGTTTACAAGTAAAGCAAGTACTTGAGCCAGTATTGTAAAAGGCCTTGGTAAATGCGGCACTAATTTGAGACCCATGGCATGGGCTGCACCCACGCCTGCACAGATTCTAATAAAGTCAGAAAGTTTCCCTTTATCCTTATGATGTCGAAGAACATCCTGACATGCCGGGTTGACATTTTCAAAGGCAAGATGTTTTACAAAGGTGCTTTCGCTTTCGCTTGGTCCAAGCAAGCATTCCACAGCTAGGTAAAGCCGGGGAACAAAGTCGCTATAAGGCTCGTCGGGCCCTTGTCGAGTTCTTGCCAGGGAAGTGATAGCCGAGGCCCTTTCAGGGAGGAGTCTCCAAGCAACTAAGCCAGCCATCTAAATCTGCGCAAAAAGTCCAGAAGGGAAACGTGCCCGTTTAGTTTTAGTGTCAAAAGTTGCATTGCCCACTAGCTTAACATAAGTCCAGGATTTAGAGGAGGCCTTTGTTAATTTTTTTTGAGTAGTTTCTGACAGGGCTCTTTGAAATCTGCATTCCATAGCACGAAGTCTCTGGCACTGAGGGCAGCTAGGTCTAAAAATTTCCAATCATTGGGAGTAAGAAATTGTGTGCTGCAGCTTTCTAATAAAGCCAACGTATAGGGCACAGTGGGGCCATAGTGAGCACAAGCCTTTTTAAGTTTTTCAAGAAAATGGAGGCTAAATTTTTTGTAGACACTCTGGGTTCCTTCCTGCCTAGGGGTGAACTACTCATCCTCTAAGTCCTGATCTCCTTGATCCATTTCCCCCGCTTCCTCCTCTTTTTCCTCTTCTAAGTCTTTGACCTCAGCCTGGGCATGCTTATCTATCTGACTGGTGGTGACTGGAAGGCGAGCACAGGCCGATGGAGCGGCTTCGCCTTTGTATTAGACCACTGTGGGCCAGCTTGTGTTGACTCCATTCCTAAGGCTAATGAAGAGAGCTCAGAGTCAAGGGATCTTTATTCTTTTAAAAATTGGATCTGTTCCCGTCCATGTTGGAGAGACTCTCTCAAGGGAGCCAGGTTAGGCAAGGGAAGTGGGGAAAAAATATCTGGGGGGACATTTGGCCCCTGAAGGGCCAGAGCACAAAAGGCAGGAGGGATATAGGAGGGAGGGGAATGTGTAAGTCCTATAGTCTGTGGCAGGGTCCTGAGAGGTGGAGATTCTTCTGAATGGTAGCGAGCTGCTTCCTTCTCCAAGGTAGCCTCCTCCCCAGGGGTCAATGTTTCTCCGGGATTTAAAACTGCATAAAGGCGGTTGGAAACCATTGGAGCCTTATTCATTAGGGTGGGATTTTGAGGAAGATCAGGAAGGTCCCAGGGTCCTGGGGAGACTAAGAAGGGTCTATGTCTATACTAACTGATGGGCATGCCGAGAAGGGACGAGAGGTCTTTTGCATAATCTCTTCCCCAATCCTGACAAGTATTAAGGTACCATTGTCAAAGGGTGAACTTTTAAGAATTTCACTAATTTATTTCCAGAAAGAAAAGGTAGGAACAGGCACTTTTTCTGGGCCAAAGGATTCATAATAATCTTTTAAAATGTCTCCTACTCTAAGCCATCTTTTACCATCAATGGTACCTTCAAGGGGAAACCATGGAAAAATTCTTCGATGTATGAAAAGAAAAATATTAAGTCATTTTTCTTAACACGTGCCCCCCATGTATTTAAGGATTCCTTGTGGCCTGACAAAAACAAATCATGTGACGAAACTGCTTGTCCCATGGTGGGTCACTCACTGTGCGTCATCCCCACTCTCCTCCTGGATCTGTCTCTCAGTGGTGTCTGCTGAGGCAATCGCGAGCTCCACTTGTCCAAATCTTCCAGGAGGACAGGGTTCCCCCTCAGTCAAAGGCTCGAGCCCCAGTCGTTGGGCTCCAGTTGTCCTGGCCTGCAGGACACATCAACGTGGGTAGCAAACCTAGATGGGGAGGAATGAAGGGACAAGAGACACGAGAGATGACAGCAAGACAAAAGTTCTGATCAAGCTGCAAACTTTTATTGTTCACACAGAGGAATTTATATGCTGGAGATTTGAAAGCTCTCTTATCAGCAGTTCCTGGATGTCTTCACAAGGTGAGATAACCCCAGGATATTTCAGGAAGACAGATGGCCACAGGATGTCTCAGGAACACAGATGACTACAGGATGTCTCCCAGACAGGATGTCTCCCTGGGGGCTGTTTCTTGTAAGTGTCAGGCTATTCTTTGAAGGAGAATTCCTTCTACCCCTTACAGTCAGGGATTCAGTATTTCAAATGGAAAATGGAGAAAGAATCCAATGTGTATGCAAATATGTGCTACCCAAAAATCTTCCCACTCTCATCCAGAACAATGCCTTGACATTACCTTCACCCCAAGTAAGACACAATTAGAGGAGAAGAGTTAGAAAATCTGTGAATACACATCAAGAATGGAAAATGCTCAGGAGTTCACAACCTTGGAGGTGGTAGAGGAGTTTCCAAATGTAAGGGAGAGGGTAAAACTCCACAAACATGGAGCTCTGCTAGACTAAAGACTTTTTGAGAAACTGCCTCTGAGGTTGGGCACTTGAAATGTATGTTGTTGTCAGGAGCTTTAGCTCCCTTTGTAGTGAGACCATCAAGCTGGGTCTGCATGTACGTGACCTGGAGGACATGGTTTCTTATTTTCCAAAGGACATGAGGCAGCAGTGCTGAATTCTCTCTTTGTAGGTAAACTGTTGTCACTGAGTGCTAAGTGTCTTCCAGTTTGGAAGCCATTTGCTCATCCTCCACTTTTTGTTGTGTTTCTTGCAGCTGCACTGGGAGTTTGGTATTTGCTTCATGAAATACGAAGAGTTCAACTGGGACACAGTACTGGAGGGAGTTCTGTCACATGTGATGGGTAAAGGTCTGCGGGAGAATGCACCAACCAGGCTTCTATCCCACATAGCTTGCCCCCTTCACCATAGCAATCTTATTCTAAACATTGCACTGAAACCTCTCTATATAACAACATACCTTTACATACAAGGGTCTGGGGGCTGCACCATGTCAGTCACAAACCATTTGAAAGCCAATGGCAGATCCACATCACCCAACCACAAATGTTTTAACACACACCTTCACACCACTTCTCTAGGCCGACTACTCAGCAGGGTCCAAATTACTGCCATCTCTGTTCTACACCATTTTCATGAAACCCAATCAAACAGGCACTGTCTGGTATACTCGTGATCATCAATAGAACATCCAAAGATTCTACAGTGCGAAGTGGTCATGGGAATTTCAAAAATTTCATGGTAATTATCAGACATTTTTCAAGGATGAAGTTGGAGGCACTGTGGGTTTCAATTCATTCAGGAACCATTAAATGGAGAGGAAGCTCATTTCATTGAAAATTCTGGAGAATTCTAACAGGCAAGGCTTCCCAAAGACAGGCAAAAAGGTCACATAAAGCCAGGCGTTTGAGGTCTACAATGTGTGGTCCATGTGTGTTTTTACTTGCAACTATGGCTGCCAATTCTTTAAGAATAAAATTATGTGATATTCTTCCTGAGATTCCCAGTGCTCTGTGGAAAGCCACCCTGGTCCTAGATCTCAGTTTCCAAGGGCAACTCTCATGTGTGGCATCCTAAAATCCCAACACAATACATGGCAATACTTCTTTGAGGTCCATTCCAAAACTCAGTCTCTAAGGGGAATCACACCAGTGTTCAAGACCAGGTGGACCCATCATCTTTTCCAACAGCCACAAAAATGACCACAATTAAAACCAAAACACTTCCACATGGCCCTCATCTTCTTTCATATCGACACTCATCATAAACTCAGGCTGTAGTTTTTCATGAGGGGCACAGCCAAGGACAGTATCCAAAATAAGGTCCCTTGCCCACATTTGCCTAAAGTCAATGTGGCTGGGAAACCCTTCTAGTGAACCAGGAGTGATCAAAGAGGCCTGCCCTTAATACTGCTCTGATTCTCCATTTTGAGGCCTAATGAATGTGGGGTTTAGATTCTTTATGTTAATTGGAGTCATGAGAAACCTATGAACGTATGATCTAGTCTCTGCAGGGCTTTGAAGAACTCATTTGACCCAAAGGATCCCTATTCTCATAGATGGACGTCAGGAACCTTACAGAGGAAGGTGAGAGTCTTCATCCACAATGACTGCTCTTTTGGCTCTTTTGGTTTTGGATGCAAACGTGGGATGCTTCTTTAGATCCATCAGGTGCTAAGAATCTAAGCCATAGCCTCACACAGGGCCAAGAGGCTGATTCAGACACATCCCTTTCCAAAGCAATTAAGCAAGGAGCCACAGATGATGCCCATTGATTTCCATTTGAAAACTCTTTTCTTCAGGCTTCCCAAAGGGGTGGCCTGAGGCAAAAAACTTCCTGACATTCAGAGCAACAGAACAATAGGTAATTAAAAGTACCAAAGCAGGGTTTCTTCACTGAGACTTGTCAGAAGCCAGTGGTGAGCCACTATCTGTTTTCTCATACAAGCCCCCTCTTCAGAGCTTTCCTGGCATATGGCCATTCTCACATCTGTAGGTACCAAGATAGGCTGACTCTGTCCTTGGTAATTCAAAACTAGTGACACCACTGGGAGTGGGACTGGGACTGGCTCTGTGTGCCTGGCTTCCTGGATGCCAATTTCCATCACCAAGGAAGTGAGGTGAGGTCACTTCCTTCAGGATCTGAATGAGGTCACTGCCTTGGCAACCACTTTGTCCTAACAGTTGCTTCCAAGGGTCCCATGAGATGGAGGCTTCCCCTACTTAATGTGACAATTTCACAAGTTAAAATGGTATATCAACCATTGGCACCCGGGAACAGCTCTCCATACAGGCCTGATTTGGTCCATCTTCTCTACATTAAGAAGAGAGAAGCTGATTAAGACACAACCCTACATCCTGACCAGGTTGTTTGCCATGGAAGATGACTTGTGGTCTCTCAGGTCCTTCATAGGTGCCTACATATTCTCAAGGGATACTTTCAGCATGGACCTTTGAAGTTCTCAGCAGGTAGAGGATCCCTACATTTCAGTATTATAAGACCACCTCTGTCCCTGCTCTTCTGTAAAGTAAGATTGAGGGAACACTGTATGTTTAGGGTTAATAACAGGTTCAATTTGGATTAGGAATCATTTTCTGGATGAATAATGGTATTGGCAACCTGCAAAATTTATAAGAATATAGAGGTGAACTGTGTGTATGAAAATAGAAATCCAAGTAAGATTGGAAGCCCAGAAGTGCATTGGGCCCTTGATTGTGATACTGAGCATTGAATTACATTCTGCACAGATGTCTCAGATAAATTGATATACAATGGCATAGGGCATTGTACCTTGGATGATTGAATGTAGAAGCGAACATCCAGTCAAAAAGGGATAGTCAGTAGGAATAGGAAGATAGTAGGTAGGTATAGGAAGAAGGGTGAGTGTATGATTTGGAACAAAATTTCTTTAGCAACAGGGTTTCGGATAGAAAATGAATTTAAATGTCAGCACATGTGAAGAGTCTGTCACAATGATGAAGTGGGAAAAATATGTAGGTAAGCAGATATCAATAGAGACATTATGAAATCAGGGTTGAGTTTGAATATGCAATCTTAGGAAGAAACAAATATGTAGTCATCAATAGGATTGACATTTGAGAGCATAAGTAATCTTGGACATGGATGATTTTAGTAATCCATGTTAATTTTCCATTTTGGCTTTGGTACAATCATAAATATGAACTTTGAATTTAGTGTCCAGAATATTTCTGTGAATAAATGTATATGTAGATCAGGTGACATGAGTATTTCTTCCACCATTTCTGGGAGCAATATTGACTGACTACTTCTGATTGATAGGTACAGATTCTTTATGTGAATTGGAATAATGAGAAACCCAAGCACCTCTTCAGGGATTGAAGAACTCATATGACCCAAAGTATCCCTATTCTCAATTGATGGAGGTCAGGAATCTAACAGAGGAAGGGAAGATACTTCATCCAAAATGACTGAACTTTTTGCCATTTTGGTTTTGGATGCACACATGGGATCTTTCTTTAGATCCATCAGGTGCTGAGAATCTAAGTCACAGCCTCACACAGGGCCAAGAGGCTGATTCAGACACATCCCTTTCCAAAGAAATTTATCAAAGAGCCATAGGTGATGCCCATTCATTTCCATTTGAAAACTGTTTTCTTCAGGCTTTACAAAGGGTTACCCTGAGGTAAAGAACTTCCTGACATTCAGGGCAACAGAAAAATAGGTAAGCAAAAGGCCCAAAGCAGGGTTTCTGCACTGAGACTTTCCTGGTCACACTGTCCCTGCTCTTCTGTAAAGTTAGATTGAGGGAACAGTGTATGGTTAGGGTTAATAACACGTTCGATTTGGGTTAGGAATCATTCTGCAGGATGAATATTCATACTGGGAATCTGCAATAATTACAAGAATATATAGGTAAAATAAAAGTATGAAAACAGAAATCTAGGCAAGATTTGAAGCTCAGATGGGCATTGGGCCCTTGAGTGGGTTACTTAGCTTTGAATTATGTTCTGCACAGATGTCTCAGATAAATCGATATACAATGACATAGGACCTTGTACCTTGGATGATTGAAAGTTGAAGAGAACATCCAGTCACAAAGGGAAAGTCCGTAGGTTTAGGACGATAGTCTCTAGGTTTAGAAACAACAATGAGTATAGGATTTTGACCAAACGTTCTTTAGCAATTGGTTTTCAATAAGAGAGTGAATGTAAATATCAGCACATGTGAAGAGTCAGACACAATGATGAAATGGGGAAAATATGTAGGAAAGCAGATATCAATAGAGACATTAACAAATCAGGCAATGTATAAAGTGAGGGATAGGATTAGACATTTTCAACAGGGTTGAGTTTGAATATATAATCTTAGAAAAAAACAAATACATAGGATTTATCAATAGGATTTACATTTTAGAGCATTAAGCAACCGGGACATGGATATTTTTAGTAATCCATGCTCACTTTCCTTTTAGGCTTTGCTACAATCATAAGAGTGACTTTTGCTTTCTGTGTCCAGAATATTACTGTGTTAAAATTTATATGTAGATCAGGTGACATGAGCATTTCTTCCACCATTACTGGGAGCAATATTTTGAAGACGTATAAATATTGGGGGAACAAAGTGGAGTACCCTGTGTCAATGGATACAGAAATAATGTATGAATAGACGATACTGTGAATAAATAATATAACTGGTTCCAACTTTAAATAGTGGATTGATTTGATATCTGAAAATATACTGGAAATCTTAAACTGATATTCATACATTCACTACAACCAGGTATACATCTAATGGTAATATTAGGGTTATGGTTTATCATGAAGAGTGTGTGAGTTTTGCTTCAAATATGATTATGAAAATCAAAAATAATGTGTTTGGAAAGAAGTCTCATGACAAGACCAGTCAAGAACACTGGAGAAATATATGTGTTCTGAAGCAGGAGGTGATTGAAATTGAAACAAATGCCTATAAATTTGTGAACTTGTGGATGAAAGATATATCATATGATGTGCATAAACTGAAGAAATAGTTTAAAAAATGAACTGAAAAATGAACCGGAAAATACACATCATGTCCCATAGGAAAATGCTTGCATTGATGTTGAACTTGGTTTTACTGTAGAAATATTAGGATTTGTGTGCACCATTCACTGAAGTTAGTCTTCAGTACTAGGAAACAAATCTGTATTTAAGGTGGATGAATATTTCTGAGAATAATCTTGTGAAAAGTTGATCATAAATCCACATACATAAATATGAATGATTTTAAGGAGTGTATAATAAGATTCATATATTTCATATTTTGAAAAATTTGGAGAGTATATATATATATATATATATATATATATATATATATATATATATAAATATACACACACACACACACACACACACAGAGACAGACATTTAAACTAGCAATATATTTGCCAATTGAAATTCATCATGAAATATGTAACATCCACAGGTGCAAAAATATTGATTTCACTGAAAATGGATCTATATATAATGTTGTTCTAATAACAAGCTCACCCATAGGTTGAATTCTCAATTCCAACAGTGTTTAAGAGGAGTGATCTCTTCTCATAACTTGTATATGCCTAGTCAGCAACCTCACAAAAATGTACGTTTGATAACAGGTAGGATTCTATATGTGCATATAAAAATACATGTGCTGAATAGTCTACAGAGAAAGGAGACACCAATTTGTTGAGAGCCACAGCTTAAGGGGCCCCATCAAACTTCCAGTTACCAGCAACATTCCCCTGCGAGATGATTATTGGCTCACAGCGGCCCCAGCAACATCTAGCTGATTGGCTCCTCTGTGGTGATGCACAATGGAGATGCTCATTGAGCTTTTTCCCCGCTCTTTCCGACTGCCAGCTGATGATTGGCTCACAGCAGCCCCAGCAACATCAAGCTGATTGGCTCCTCTGCGATGATGCACATTGGGCAGTTACCCTGCCCTTTCAGACCACAGAGCTGCTCATTGTGGGACTTTTTTGGCTCCACCCACCTGACCCAGCCATATGGCCTCAAGAGCAGGAGGATTGTGGGAGGTGGAGAGGCTTGTGGGTGTGACAGAAACTTTGCAAGGAAGCCAGTGGTGGCAGTTGGGCTCTGAGGGTTTTTCCTAAGGA